>NC_083446.1:1669458-1849458 GCF_020745735.1 Hemiscyllium ocellatum | reverse complement strand
CAGAGACCCGGGTTCAGTTCCTGCCTCAGGTGACTGACTGTGTGGAGTTTGCACATTTTCCCCGTGTCTGCGTGGGTTTCCTCCCACAGTCCAAAGATGTGCGGGTCAGGTGAATGGGCCATGCTAAATTGCCCGTAGTGTTAGGTAAGGGGTAAATGTAGGGGTATGGGTGGGTTGCACTTCGGCGGGTCGGTGTGGACTTGTTGGGACGAAGGGCCTGTTTCCACACTGTAAGTAATCTAATCTAATCTGTCTCTCTCTCATTGCCCCTCTGTCTTGTTTCTCCCTTTCTCTCTGTCCTTCACCCTCTCTCTTGTTCCCTCTCTGTCTCTCTCTCTCTGTCTCTGTCCCTCTCTCTCACTCACCCTGTCTCTGTGTATCTCTGTCTCTCATTCCCCATCTCTCTCTCTCTCCTCTTCCCTCTCTCTTTCTCTCTCCCTCACTGTCTCGATACTCACCTCTCACTCTGTCTCTCATTCCCCCTCTCTTCCGCCCTCCCTCTCTCGTTCTCTTTGTCACACAGTACATCTCTGAGCTGCTCCTTGATCAGAACAAAACCTTCATCTGCACATGCTCGCTGATTGAGGTACAGACCTGCCTGTCCAGTATTCTCGCTCGGATCCAGCGCTAGTGAGTATCCCTGGGACTATGGGGAGGGGTTTAGATTCCTGGATAACTGGGACTGCTTCTGGGGAGGATGGGACATATACATAGATAGGTTTGCTAGCATTGTTCGTCTGGCTGGGAGAGGTGGACACTTAAAACCAATGAATCAGAATCAGACACATAATTTTACAACAAAGGAAGCATGTCACAGTGAGTTCAGTTTTGTTGAGTGTTAAGAGAGTACGGCAAGGCTGGATGGTATTTATTTTAATGCTTGGAGTGTGCTAGGCTAGACTGATGGGTTAAAGGCAGGGTTGTTAAGAAAGCATATGGTGTTTTGGCTTTCATTAACAGGGGGATTGAGTTTAAGAGTCGTGAGATCTTGCTGCAGCTCTATAAAACTTTGGTTAGACCGCACTTGGAATACTGCGTCCAGTTCTGGTCGCCCTATTATAGGAAAGATGTGGATGCTTTGGAGAGGATTCAGAGGAGGTTTACCAGGATGCTGCCTGGACTGGAGGGCTTATCTGATGAAGGGGGGTTGACTGAGCTCGGACTTTTCTCATTGGAGAAAAGGAGGAGGAGAGGGGACCTAACTGAGGTGTACAAGATAATGAGAGGCATAGATAGAGTCGATAGCCAGAGACTATTTCCCAGGGCAGAAATGACTAACACGAGGGGTCATAGTTTTAAGCTGGTTGGAGGAAAGTATAGAGGGGATGTCAGAGGTGGGTTCTTTACACAGAGAGTTGTGAGAAAATGGAATGCGTTGCCAGCAGCAGTTGTGGAAGCAAGGTCATTGGGGACATTTAGAGACTGCTGGACATACATATGGTCACCGAAATTTGAGGGTACATACATGAGGATCAGTGGTCAGCACAACATGGTGGGCTGAAGGGCCTGTTCTGTGCTGTACTGTTCTATGTTCTATTCAGAAATGGAAGTGTGATATTGTGGCCATCACAGAAACATGCTTGAGGGAAGGGCTAGACTGACAACTCAACATTCTGAGCTATAGGATGTTCAGGCGAGACAGAGGAGGGTGGGAGACAAGGTTGTGGTGTAGTACTATTAATTAAGGAGGCAATTACTGCAAAAAAGGCGAGTTAATGTCTTGGAAGGGTTCTCAAATGAGGCTTTGTGGGTAGAACTTCGGAATGGTAAGGGTCAGGGAGTGTATTATAGGCCCCCAAAAATTCACCGGGAAATAGAGAAGCAAATATGAAGCCAATTCCCAGAGATGTGTAAGAGTACTAATCAGGTAACTATACTTTCAACTTTCCCAACCTAAACTGGGATAATCATAGTGTTAAAGGTTTAGAGGGGGTGGCGTTCCTGAAATGTATCCAATAGGATTGTTTGTATTAATATACACAGAAGGCCCAACCAGGGATGGTGTAGTACTGGATCTGGCTCTGGAGAAAGACCGCAAAGTGTTCAGTTTGGCACTGGGGAGCATCTAGATGATCGATATCACAGGACGGAATGGTTCAGATTTGTTCTGGCCAGGGAAAAGGACGGCCTGAAAATGACTGGATTGGGGCAAGGCAGACTTCATGAACATAAAATAGACTGGGAGCATCTCCTTGTGGGTAGGTCTACAGGAGAGTAATGGGGGGGACGTAGAGAAAGGCCCGGAGTCGAGTCCAACTCCAACACGTACGCTTGGGAGAGAAACGTAGGAGAAATAAGTTCAGAGAGGCCTGAATATCCAGGACAGTTCAGGACTGGGTGAGGAAGAAGACAAGGGCTTTTAGCAAGTCCAAAGGGAGTAACTCAGCTGTGGCCCTGGAGAAATACCAGAAGTGCAAGAGGGAATTTAAGAAAGCAATAACAAGAGCAAAAAGGGGGAAATATAAAAGGATTTGTGAGCAGGATTAAGGAGAATCCTAAGATATTTTATAAATACATTAAAGGGAAGTGGTTAACCAGGGTAAGTGGCGGACCCAATGAGACCATCCGTGTGTGAAACCCCAGGATGTTGGAAGCTGTTGAATTAATATTTCTCTTCAGTCTTCACTCTGGAAGAGAAAAAAACTAAGAAACTGAATTCAGGAAAAGGACTGGTGGGGAACCTGCACAGTTTGACCTAGGAAATGGGGAGATATTGGAGGCTCTGTCGGGTTTAAGAACAGACAAGTCCCCTGGCCCAGATGAATTGCTGCGGGAGGTGTGGCAGGAAATTGAAGGGGCTCTGACACAAGTTTTTAAATTCTCTCTGGCCACGGGACAAGTGTCAGAGGACTGGAGGACGGCTAATGTGGTTCCTCTTTTCAAGAAAGGTGGGGAGTCTCATATCAGTGGTAGGGCAACTATTGGAGAAAATTCTGAAGGAGCGAATTAATATCCAGTTGGAAAGGCCTGGGTTAATTAGGGATCGTCAGCATGGCTTTGTCAGAGGGAGGTCATACCTAACAAATTTGTTTGAATGTTTTGAAAACATGACCAAGTGTGTGGATGAGGGAAGTTCAGTTGATGCAGTTTAAATGGATTTGAGGAAAGCTTTTGACAAAGTGGGAGACTGAGGTTAAAGCACATGGAATTGGGGGAAACTTGGTGAGATGCATCAGAAACTGGCTTCTTAATGGGACACAAAGGGTGGTGGGAGAAGGGTGTTTGAGTGACTGGAGGCTGCTGTCTAGCAGGGTACCACAAGGATCAGCACTGGGACCCTGACTGTTTGTTTGATGTATATACAAATGAAAATGTTGGGGGAATATTAAGCAAGTTTGCAGACAGCACCAAGCTTGGTAGGTGATGAAGGGAAGAAGATGGTTATAGGTTACAGGGAGATATGGGCAGATGGTTAGAGCAGGGACAGATGGGAGTTAACCCTGAGAAATACAAAGTGATGCACTTTGGAAAAGGAAACAAGATGAGGGAGGACTTAATGAATGGCAGAACATTGGGTAGCTTAGAGGAACAGAGGGAATCTCCGGGTAATTACTCCCAGATCCCGGAGATCACTGAGCACAGGATTAGGATAGTTAAGGTGGCACATGGAACTCTTACTCTTAGCAATCTTATCACTAACAGCAAGGAGGTGATATTGGAGCAATACAGAGCATTAGTTAGACCCCAGCTGGAGTACTGTGGGCAGTTCAGGGTGCCTCACTACAGGAAGGATGTGATAGTGTTAGAGGGGTTCACCAGGATGTTGCCCGGGATGGAGAAACTGAGCTATAAGGAGAAATGAGAGAGTCTTGGATTGTTATCTTTAGAGATAGCAGACTGAGGGGGGACATGACTGAGCTGGATAAGATGATGAGGGCTATGGACAGGGTGAGGAGCGAGCGGCTGTTCCCCTTGGTTGAGGGGGTCAATCACGAGGGGGCATAGTTCTTATGGAAAAACAGGAGATTGAGCGGGGATTTGAGAACAACAATGTGGACACAGGAGGCACTGGGAATCTGGAAGACAGTATCTGGGCAGGTATTAGAGACCGGAACCCAAACAACCTGTACAAACATTTACAATCACCATACCGACACAGAGACCACACTCTACACAGTGACCACACTCTACACAGAGACCACACTCTACACAGAGACCACACTCTACACAGTGACCACACTCTACACAGAGACCACACTCTACACAGTGACTGGATCCTACACACAGATGATATTCTACACAATTACAGCACCCTACACACGGACCACACCCTACACACGGACCACACCCTACACACGGACCATACCCTACACGGTGACCATACCCTACACGGTGACCATACCCTACACACGGACCACACCCTACACAGTGACCACACCCTACACACGGACCACACCCTACACAGTGACCATACCCTACACACGGACCATTCCCTACACGGTGACCACACCCTACACACGGACCACACCCTACACGGTGACCATTCCCTACACGGTGACCATACCCTACACGGTGACCATTCCCTACACAGTGACCATACCCTACACGGTGACCGTACCCTACACGGAGACCATACCCTACACAGTGACCATACCCTTCACAGTGACCATACCCTACACGGTGACCATACCCTACACGGTGACCATTCCCTACACGGTGACCGTACCCTACACGGTGACCATACCCTTCACAGTGACCATACCCTACACAGTGACCATACCCTACATGGTGACCATTCCCTACACAGTGACCATTCCCTACACAGCGACCATTCCCTACACGGTGACCATACCCTACACACGGACCATTCCCTACACGGTGACCACACCCTACACACGGACCACACCCTACACGGTGACCATTCCCTACACAGTGACCGTACCCTACACAGTGACCGTACCCTACACGGTGACCATACCCTACACGGTGACCATTCCCTACACGGTGACTGTACCTTACACGGTGACCATACCCTACACAGTGACCATACCCTACACGGTGACCATTCCCTACACGGTGACCATACCCTACACGGTGACTGTACCTTACACGGTGACCATACCCTACACGGTGACCATACCCTACACGGTGACTGTACCTTACACGGTGACCATACCCTACACAGTGACCATACCCTACACGGTGACCATACCCTACACAGTGACCATACCCTACACGGTGACCGTACCTTACACGGTGACCATACCCTACACAGTGACCATACCCTACACGGTGACCATACCCTACACGGTGACCATTCCCTACACTGTGACCATACCCTACACTGTGACCATACCCTACACGGTGACCATTCCCTACACTGTGACCATTCCCTACACGGTGACCATTCCCTACACTGTAACCATACCCTACACGGTGACCATACCCTACACAGTGACCATACCCTACACGGTGACCATTCTCTACGTAGTGACCATATTCTATGTGGTGACCATACGTTACACAGTGACCTTGCAGTACATGGTGACCGTACACCTCACTGTGTCCATGCTGTAGACGGTGACCACTCCTTCACTGTGATCATCCCTTCGCGGTTTGGTGCTCAGGGAGGGGCAGATTCAGAGGGTCAGTTCTGGGGTTCGGAGGTTGAAGGTCTTATCCCATTGTCAACTGCACCCCCGTTTTGTACCCTGCCCAGCTGTAACTGTAATGCCCAGATGCCTCGGCCAGTGAAGGTGGTGGCTGTTGGGGGACAGAGCTATGTCAGTGCCATCCTGAGATTCTTTGTGGAACAGCTCGCCAATAAGACGTCAGATTGGCTCAACTACCTCCGGATCCTCATTGTGCCCCTGGGTAAGAGGGAGCCTCTGTTACCATCCCACCCAGTCTGGCCTCTTCCCTGGCAGGCTAGGGCGGTCGGGGGCATGTGACTGAGATGGTGTGGGAGGGGTCTCTGTCAGCAAGTGGCTCTGTGTATTTGGGGAGGGTCTCTCTCTCTTTGGGAATATCTCTATGGTGGCATCTCTCTCTCTGGGAGTGTCTCTCTATGGGGGTGGTCTCTCTCTCTCTCTCTCTCTCTCTCTGGGGATGTCTCTATGTGGGGTCTCTCTCTGTCTCTTTGGGGATATCTCTATGGGGCTCTCTCCCTTCCTCTCTCTCTCTGGGAGTGGTGTCTCTCTCTCTCTCTCTCTCTCTCTCCCTCTGGGGATGTCTCTCTATGGGGGTGGTCTCTCTCTTTCTCTCTCTCTCTCTCTCTGGGAGTGTCTCTCTATGGGGGTGGTCTCTCTCTCTCTCTGGGGATGTCTCTCTATGGGGGTGGTGTCTCTCTCTCTCTCTCTCTCTCTCTTTCTGGGGATGTCTCTCTATGGGGGTGGTCTCTCTCTCTCTCTCTCTCTGGGGATGTCTCTCTATGGGGGTGGTCTCTCTCTCTCTCTCTCTCTCTCTGGGGATGTCTCTATGAGGGCTCTCTCTCTGGGAGTGTCTCTCTATGGGGGTGGTCGCTCTCTCTCTCTCTGGGATGTCTCTCTGGGGGCATCTCTGTCTCTCTCATTCTCTGGAGATGTCTCTATGGGGGTGGCCTCTCTCTCTCTGGGGAGGTCGCTATGGGGGGCCTCTATCTCTCTCTGAGAAGGTCTCTGTATGTGGTCTCTCTCTCTCTCTGGCGGGTATCTCTTTTGGGGTCTCTCACTGTGTTTTGGGGGTGCCCTTATTGAGGATCTCTCTGTCTCTGGGCGGTGTCTCTCTCTCTCTCTCTCTGACATCTGTCCTTTCTCCCCCAGGGTCCCACCCTGTCGCACGGTACATGGCATCTGTAGACAGTAAGTACAGCAGCCTGTTCCTGGAGCCTGCCTGGACAGAGGTCTTCACCAAGACTGAGGCTCCCACCACAGGTACACACACTGGGGCCGGCTGCAATTCCCTCTCCTCAGGGTTGGGTTGGGGGCTCTGTCGCTTGGGAAATCCATTCCTCTGTCACCATCTCCCTCAGTGACTCTTTCCTCCCCTCCGTCTCTACCCACTTCCTCCTTACCCCCTCCCTCTCTATCCCCTTTCTCTTCATACCCTCGTTCCTTACCCTTTCTCCCCTTCCCTCTCTTGCCCCTCCTCCCCTCTATCTCTGCCCCACCCTCTTTCCCACCTCCCTCTGTCTTCTTTCTCTTTCTCCTCTCCCTCTATCCCACTCCATCTCTACCCCAGCCTCCCCCTTCCAATTGCTCTCTCCCATTCTCAGCTTTTCTGTCCGTTTCTGTTCCATGCTGTGTTTCCACGTTTCTCTTGCTCTCTCTAACTCTCACTTTGTCTCCCTCATGCTCTGTCTCTGTCCCTCTGTATTCTCTCTCTCTCTCTCTCTCTTTTCCTGTATCTCCTTCCCTCTGTCTCTCTCCCTCAGTATCTCTCTCTCTCTCTCTTTTCCTGTATCTCCTTCCCTCTGTCTCTCTCCCTCAGTATCTCTCTCTCTCTCTCTTTTCCTGTATCTCCTTCCCTCTGTCTCTCTCCCTCAGTATCTCTCTCTCTCTCTTTTCCTGTATCTCCTTCCCTCTGTCTCTCTCCCTCAGTATCTCTCTCTCTCTTTTCCTGTATCTCCTTCCCTCTGTCTCTCTCCCTCCCTGATGTGGAGATGCTGGTGCTGGACTGGGATGGACAAGATCAGAAGTCACATGACACCAGGCTATGGTCCAACACCTTTATTCAAAATCACAAGCTTATGGAGCGCTGCTCCTTTGTCAAGTGAAGTCTCTCTCTCTCCCTCTATATCTCTCTGTATCTCGCTTCCTTTGGCGCTTTCCCTGTCTCTTTCTGTCTCTCTCCCTCTCCATCTCTGTCTCGGGTTGGAGTCTGGTCTCTCCTGCTTTGTGTGTGAGGGCTTTGGTACACCGTCCAGATGGTCAACCTCTTGTTTCTGGGACCGAAGTTCTTCACTGGGGGGTTTAATTGTTGCCTCTAGATGCGCTGGATGTGGTCGGACGGATCATGCAGTACATTTCTGGAGCACACGTTTCTCTCCAGCTCCCGGTAGCTGAGGCCATGCTGACCTGCAAGCACAAGAGGTAAGGACGCTGCCACACACAGACAGCATGCTTTACTCATGCTCACCGGCTGGCTGACCTGCTGCCCGTTCACTAACTCCCTGTTTCTTCCCACAGCCATGAAGACGACTCCTATCAGAAATTTATTCCCTTTGTTGGAGTGAGTACTTCAACCCCAGACTCTTACACAGGTTCCAGGGAAGAGAGCTGCTCTGGGTCTGATCACTCACTGTCCGTCAGACAGACAGACAGACACACACACACACACACACACACACACACACACCCTCGGTCCTCTCTCACATTCACACACACAGACACTCTCTCCCCACAGACACAATGTTCACGGGTAAAGTGACGGCTGAAAAATGGGAAGCCTTCAGAAATGAGACAATGAGAGCCCAAGACAGTATATTCCTGTTAGAGTGAAAGGGAAGGCTGGTAGGTGTAGGGACGGCTGGATGACTACAGACATTGAGGGTCTGGTTAAGAAAAAGGAAGTATTTGTCGGGTACAGACAGGAGAGATCGAGAGAATCCTTAGAAGTGTAGATGAGCAGAGAGATCTCTGGGTATATGTACATAGATCCCTCAAATTTGCCATCCAGGTTGATAGGGCTGTTCAGAAGGCATATGGTGTGTTAGCTTTTATTGGGAGAGAGATTGGGTTTCGGAACCATGAGGTCAAGCTGCAGCTGTACAAAACTCTGGTACGGCCTCATCGGAGTATTGTGTACAGTTCTGGTCACCACATTATAGGAAGGATGTGGAAGCTTTGGAAAGAGTTCAGAGGAGAATTACTAGGATGTTACCTGGTATGGAGGGAAGGTCTTATGAGGAAAGGCTGAGGGATTTGAGGCTGTTTTGGTTAGAGAGAAGTTTGATGGGTGACTTAATTGAAACATAAAAGATAATCAGAGGGTTAGATAGGGTGGACAGGGAGAGCCTTTCTCCTCGGATGGTGACGGCTAGCATGAGGGAACATAGCTTTAAATTGAGAGGTGATAGATATAGGACAGATGTTAGAGGTAGTTTCTCTACTCAGAGAGTAGTAGGGGGGTGAAACATCGTGCCTGCAACAGGAGTAGACTCACCAACTTTAAGGGCATTTAAATGGTCATTGGATAGGCATATGGATGAGAATGGAATAGTGTAAATTAGATGGGCTTCAGATTGGTTTCACAGGTCAGTACAACATTGAGGGCTGAAGGGCCTGTATTGCGCTGTCATGTTCTATATTGGAAGAATATAAAGGCAGTAGGGGTATAATTAAGAGGGAAATCTGAAGACAGAAAGGGGACATGAGATAGCGTTGGCAAATAGGGTTAAGGATAATCCAAAAGGTTTTATAAATACATTAAAGGCTTTTGCCCAAAATGTCGATTCTCCTGCCCCTCAGATGCTGCCTGACCTGCTGTGCTTTTCCAGCACCACCCTCTCGACTCTGATCTCCAGAACCTGCTGTCCTCACTTCCACCCATCAAAGATCAGCAAGGCAGCCTATGTCATAGAGTCATAGAGATGTACAGCATGGAAACAGACCCTTCGGTCCAACCCGTCCATGCTGACCAGATATCCCAACCCAATCTAGTCCCACCTGCCAGCACCCGGCCCATATCCCCCCAAACCCTTCCTGTTCATATACTCATCCAGATGCCTTTTAAATGTTGTCATTGTACCAGCCTCCACCACATCCTCTGGCAGCTCATTCCATACACGTACCACCCTCTGTGTGAAAAAGTTGCCCCTTTGGTCTCTTTTATATCTTTCCCCTCTCACCCTAAACCTATGCCCCTCTAGTTCTGAACTCCCCCACCCCAGGGAAAAGACTTTGTCTATTTACCCTATCCATGCCCCTCATAATTTTATAAACCTCTATAAGGTCACCCCTCAGCCTCTGACACAGGAATTGGGGGAGATAATAAACAAGTATTTTATATTAGTGTTTACTGTGGAGAAGGATATGGAAGATATAGACTGTAGGGAAATAGATGGTGACATCTTACAAAATGCCCAGATTACAGAGGAGGAAGTGCTGGATGTCTTGAAACGGTTAAAGGTGGAGAAATCCCCAGGACCTGATCAGGTGTACCCGAGAACTCTGTGGGAAGCTAGAGAAGTGATTGCTGGGCCTCTTGCTGAGATATTTGTATCATCGATAGTTACAGGTGAGGTGCCGGAAGACTGGAGGTTGGCAAACGTGGTGCCACTGTTTAAGAAGGGCGGTAAAGACAAGCCAGGGAACTATAGATCAGTGAGCCTGAACTCGGTGGTGGGTAAGTTGTTGGAGGGAATCCTGAGGGATAGGATGTACATGTATTTGGAAAGGCAAGGACTGATTCGGGATAGTCAACATGGCTTTGTGCATGGGAAATCATGTCTCACAAACTTGATTGAGTTTTTTGAAGAAGTAACAAAGAGGATTGATGAGGGCAGAGCAGTAGATGTGATCTATATGGACATCAGTAAGCCGTTCGACAAGGTTCCCCATGGGAGACTGATTAGCAAGGTTAGATCTCATGGAATACAGGGAGAACTAGCCATTTTGGATACAGAACTGGCTCAAAGGTAGAAGACAGAGGGTGGTGGTGGAGGGTTGTTTTTCAGACTGGAGGCCTGTGACCAGTGGAGTGCCACAAGGATCGGTGCTGGGTCCACTACTTTTTGTCATTTACATAAATGATTTGGATACGAGCATAAGAGGTACAGTTAGTAAGTTTGCAGATGACACCAAAATTGGAGGTGTAGTGGACAGCAAAGAGGGTTACCTCAGATTACAACAGGATCTGGACCAGATGGGCCAATGGGCTGAGGAGTGGCAGATGGAGTTTAATTCAGATAAATGCGAGGTGCTGCATTTTGGGAAAGCAAATCTTAGCAGGACTTATACACTTAATGGTAAGGTCTTGGGGAGGGTTGCTGAACAAAGAGACCTTGGAGTGCAGGTTCATAGCTCCTTGAAAGTGGAGTCGCAGGTAGATAGGATAGTGAAGAAGGTGTTTGGTATGCTTTCCTTTATTGGTCAGAGTATTGAGTACAGGAGTTGGGAGGTCATGTTGCGGCTGTACAGGACGTTGGTTAGGACACTGTTGGAATATCACGTGCAATTCTGGTCTCCTTCCTATCAGAAAGATGTTGTAAAACTTGAAAGGGTTCAGAAAAGTTTTACAAGGATGTTGCCAGGGCTGGAGGATCTGAGCTACAGGGAGAGGCTGAACAGGCTGGGGCTGTTTTCCCTGGAGCGTCGGAGGCTGAGGGGTGACCTTATAGAGGTTTATAAAATCATGAGGGGCATGGATAGGCAAAGTCTTTCCCCTGGGGTCGGGGAGTCCAGAACTAGAGGGGTATAGGTTTAGGCTGAGAGGGGAAAGATATAAAAGAGAACTAAGGGACAACTTTTTCACACAGAGGGTGGTATGTGTATGGAATGAGCTGCCAGAGGATGTGGTGGAGGCTGGTACAATTACAACATTTAAGAGGCATTTGGATGGGTATATGAATAGGAAGGGTTTGGGGGGATATGGGCCGGGGGCTGGCAGGTGGGACTAGATTGGGTTGGGATGTCTGGGTCAGCATGGACGGGTTGGACTGAAGGGTCTGTTTCTGTGCTGTACATCTCTATGACTCAACACACATGGACCGACAAACACACTCTCTGTCTCTCCCACAGGGACACCAGGAAGTGTGTGTGCTCTCTCACTCTCTCTCCCCGTCCCTGTTTCTATTTACCCTTGCCCCCTCTCTCCCCTCCTCAGCCGCTATCTCTGTCTTGCTCGCCTCCCTGCCCACCCCTCCGCCCCCTCTCTCTCTCTCTCTCTCTGGGACACACAGCTCTAAAGTGTGACTTGTTTTGTTCTCCAGGTGGTGAAGGTTGGCATTATTGAACCATGTCCATCTCCAGCAGGTAAGAGTTTCATTGCACTAACACCAGCCTCATCCTCCTGGGGTAGAGTGACCCACCTCAAACTGACTGCCCTCATCCCCTCTGCCCTCCTGGTTCCCTCTGTAAGTATCCCACAGAGTGAGAAAACGCAGGTCCCTCAGGCACAGACTGGGGGTCAGGGAGTGACCCAGAGGGTGAGGGTCACAGACACGGCAAGGGAGACGGAAGGGGGGGAGAGGGCAGAGGTTGGAGAGAGAGCAAAGGTCACAGAGAGGGTAACAATTAGAGAGAGTGGGATGCAGAGAGGGCGGGAATCAGGAAAACGATGAGTGTTCAGGGTTAACCCAGGGATTGTAGTAGAATCCAGTTGGGGTTGGGGGGGGGGAGGGGGCTGCTGGGAAAGACCCCAGGGGTTGGGGGAAATTACAGAAACCCCCCCCAGGCTGGGGGGGCGGGGTTAGTGACAGGAATCCCCAAGGTGCAGGGATGACAGAAACCCCTGGTTGGGGGGAGGGGAGTGACAGACACCCCCAGGGGACTGGGGAGTGACAGACACCCCCAGGGGACAGGGGAGTGACAGACAGCCCCAGGGTGCGTTTGTGCTGGGGTGTGTGTGTGTGTGTGTCAGTGTGTAGGTGTGTCTCGGTGTGTGTGGATGTGTGTCGGTGTGTGTGTTTGTGAGAGTGTGGGTGGGTGTGTGTGTCAGTGTGTGTGTGTGGGTGTGGGTCTGTGTGGGTGTGGGTGTGGGTCTGTGTGTGTGTGGGTCTGTGTGTGTGTGGGTGTGTATGGGTGTGTGTGGGTGTGTATGTGTGTGTATGTGTGGGTGTGGGTGTGTCTGTGTGTCGTTGTGTGTGGGTGTCTGTGTGTCGGTGTGTGTGGGTGTGTGTGTGTGTGGGTGTGTCTGTGTGTCGGTGTCTGTGTGTCGGTGTGTGTGGGTGTGTGTGTGTGGGTGTGTCTGTGTGTCGGTGTGTGTGTGTGTCTGTGTGTCGGTGTGTGTGGGTGTGTGTGTGTGGGTGTGTGTGTGTGTATATGTGTGGGTGTGTCTGTGTGTCGGTGTCTGTGTGTCGGTGTGTGTGTGGGTCTGATCCCTGTGGTGCTGTTGCAGGGCCAGAGCTGGAGGACCCTGTGACGACAGTGAGCTGTGCTCCATCTACGTCCCCCCCTCACAGCTCGAGTTCGGCGCTGGTGAAGGAGGTGTCGTCTACCCCCCCCTCGTCACCCTCCATGAGCGGGAACCTCTCCGCAGCAAGGTGAGTGGAAGAGGCAGCGTGTGCGGGGTTGGGAATGTTTATGGGGGCGTGGGGAGCTCGGGGAGAAGAGGGGGAGGGAGGACAAGGGGTCGAGGGAAGACTGAGCTGTCTATGTTGTCAGGAGCATCCAGTCAGAAGGGTCTGTCCCAAGGGTCTTTTCCAAAGGTCCAGTCAGAAGGGTCTGTCCCAAGGGTCTTTTCCAAAGGTCCAGTCAGAAGGGTCTGTTCCAAGGGTCTCTTTAAAAGGCATTACGATGGGTATATGAATAGTGAGGGTTTAGAGGGAGATGTGGATATGTGTTAGTAATTGGGACTAGATTGGGTTCGGATATATGATGGACATTGATGAGTTGGACCGAGGGATCTGTTTCTGAGCTGTCCAGCCCGATGACTCTGTGACTGACCCCGGCCCTGTCCTGTTGCAGTGCGGGTGCGGGTGAGGCGATGGGTCTCCAGGTCGATTACTGGCTCTCCCACTCGGCTGACAGGAGGAAGGAGGGAGAGAAACGCGACGTCAACGTGAAGAATACATTGAAAAGCGCCTTCCGCTCGGTTCAGGTCAGCCGCCTACCCAACGGTGGGGAGCTCAGCCCCTCCATCACCATGTCCATGACCGTGGTCACCAAGGAGAAGAACAAGAAAGGTGAGGGCCAGGGGGGAGGGGTCAGTGTGGGCAGGGGGTCAGTGAGGGGAGGGGGGGTCAGTGTGAGGGGGGTTCAGTGAGGGGGGTCAATGAGGGAGGGTCAGTGAGGGAGGGTCAGTGAGGGGAGGGTCAGAGTGGGCAGGGCACCAGTGAGGGGGGGGTCAGTGTGAGGGTGGGGTCAGTGAGGGAGGGTCAGTGAGGGGGTTCAGTGAGGGTGGGGTCAGTGAGGGAGGGTCAGTGAGGGGGTTCAGTGAGGGTGGGGTCAGAGCGAGGGAGGGTCAGAGTGGGGGACTCCAGTGAGGGGGGGTCAGTGAGGAGGGGTCAGTGAGGGAGGGTCAGTGTGGGAGGGTCAGTGTGGGCAGGGCTCCAGTGAGGGGGGGGTCAGTGAGGGGGGGTCAGAGTGAGGGAGGGTCAGAGTGGGCAGGGCTCCAGTGAGGGGGGGTCAGAGTGAGGGGGGGTCAGAGTGAGGGGGGGTCAGTGAGGGGGGTCAGAGTGAGGGAGGGTCAGTGTGGGCAGGGCTCCAGTGAGGGGGGGGGTCAGTGAGGGGGGGTCAGAGTGAGGGAGGGTCAGAGTGGGCAGGGCTCCAGTGAGGGGGGGGTCAGAGTGAGGGGGGGTCAGAGTGAGGGAGGGTCAGTGAGGGGGGGTCAGTGTGGGTGGGTGTCAGTGAGGGGGGGGTCAGTGAGAGGGACGGTCAGTGAGGGGGGGTCAGTGTGTGGGGTCAGAGTGAGGGAGGGTCAGTGTTGGGGGGTCAGAGTGAGGGAGGATCAGTGAGGGAGGGTCAGTGATGGGGGGGTCAGAGTAAGGGAGGGTCAGAGTAAGGGAGGGTCAGTGAAGGGAGGGTCAGAGTGAGGGGGATCAGCGAGGGAGGGACTGGGTGAGGGACAGAGAGAGGTTCCCCCCCTTGATGCGAGGTGGAGGCTCTCTGCTGGGGCCTGGGATCTGGGGCCTGGTGACTGGGGCCTGGTGACTGGGGCCTGGTGACTGGGGCCTGGGGCCTGGGATCTGGGGCCTGGTGACTGGGGCCTGGGGCCTGGTGACTGGGGCCTGGTGTCTGGTATCTGGGGCCTGGCGAC
Source organism: Hemiscyllium ocellatum (assembly GCF_020745735.1). Taxonomy (NCBI): domain Eukaryota; kingdom Metazoa; phylum Chordata; class Chondrichthyes; order Orectolobiformes; family Hemiscylliidae; genus Hemiscyllium; species Hemiscyllium ocellatum. The sequence continues at coordinate 1,834,623 of NC_083446.1, read as the reverse complement.
TGGGGCCTGGGGCCTGCTGCCTGCGGCCTGGTGTCTGGTGACTGGGGCCTGGTGACTGGTGCCTGCAGACTGGGGCCTGGTGACTGGTGACTGGTGCCTGCAGACTGGGGCCTGGGGCCTGGTGCCTGGTAACTGGTGCCTGGTAACTGGGTGAACCTTCCTGTCCCTTCAGTGCCAACAATATTCCTGAGCAAGAGGCCAAAGGAAAAGGAGCTGGATTCAAAGAGTCAGGTCATTGAGGGGATCAGTCGGTTAATCTGCTCAGCAAAACAGCAGCATCACAGCATGCTCACAGGTCAGCTCCTCACCACCCATACACGGTATACAGTGGGCTATTCACCCAGTCACCCCCTCCCACCCCCCCCTGAATCCCTACATTCCCTCCCTGTCTCTGTAACCCCCTCCACCCCCTCCCTATCTCTGTCACCCCCTCCAGCCCCTACACCCCCTCCCTATCTCTGTCATCCCCTACACCCCCTCCCTATCTCTGTCACCCCCTCCAGCCCCTATACCCCCTCCCTATCTCTGTCACCCCCTCCAGCCCCTGCACCCCCTCCCTATCTCTGTCACCCCCTCCAGCCCCTATACCCCCTCCCTATCTCTGTCACCCCCTCCAGCCCCTATACCCCCTCCCTATCTCTGTCACCCCCTCCAGCCCCTGCACCCCCTCCCTATCTCTGTAAAACACTCCCTATCACTGTAAACCCCCGAGTCCCTACACGCTCTCCCTGTCTCTGTAACCCCCTTCACCCCCTCCCTATCTCTGTAACCCCCTCAAGCCCCTACACCCCCTCCCTATCTCTGTAACCCCCTACACCCCCTCCCTATCTCTGTAAACCCCTTCAGTCCCTGTACCCATACCTATCTTTGTAACCTCTCTGAGCCCCTGTACCTCACGCCCCTGGCCCACCCCACCCCACCATCTCTGTCACACACTCTCGCGTCCCCTGATTCCCGTCGCTCCCCCATTGCGTGCGCTGTACTCTGGGACCCCTCCCTGAACCTCTCTGTCTGTCTCTCGCTTCCTTCTTTCCCACTCTCCTTAAACCTAACGTGTGTTGCGTGAGGCTGAGGGAGGCTGGGGGAGACGTACTGGTGATGTTTTGTGTGTTTTGCAGTCTGTATCGATGGACTGGATTGGAATGATGTGAAGTTTTTCCAGCTGGCAGCACAGTGGCCTACTCATGTCAAGCATTTTCCAATTGGACTCTTCTCCTACAATAAGGCCAGTTGTTAGACCAGCCTGGGAGCAGCAAAACCTTCCCCCATCAGGGCCAGCTGCAGTCTCTGGTCCTCACCCGGAGACCGAATACCTGACTGGAATCTACCATGGGAATGTTCACGATTCAAAACTGTCTGTGTTCCAACAGGGAACAGCGTCGCAGGCACGCTGTGGGAACAACAGCTTTTTCATCTGTCTGTTAACCCAGCGTAAAGTTCACTTTGTTATGTCTGCTGTCTGTGACCATCCAGTAAACCCTTCCCCCCCCCCCCAAGTCTGTAACCCCCACACAGTCTGTAACCCCCCTCAGTCTGTAACCCACCCTCAGTCTGTAATCCCCCCTCGATCTGTAACCGCCCTCAGTCTGTAACCCCCCCGATCTGTAACCCCCCCTCAGTCTGTAACCCACCCTCAGTCTGTAATCCCCCCCAGTCTGTAACCCCCCCCTCAGTCTGTAACCCCCCCGATCTGTAACCCCCCCTCAGTCTGTAACCCCCCCTCGATCTGTAACCGCCCTCAGTCTGTAACCCCCCCGATCTGTAACCCCCCTCAGTCTGCAGCCCCTCCCCAGTCTGTAACCCCCTCAGTCTGTTACCCCTATCTATTACCCCTTAGTCTATTACTCCCCAGTCTGTTACAACCCCCCCCCCAGCCTGTTACACCCCGGGCAGTAACAGCTCCCAGTCTGTTACCCCTCCCAGCTGTTACCCCCCCCCCCAGCCTGTTACACCCCGGGCAGTAACAGCTCCCAGTCTGTTACCCCTCCCAGCTGTTACCCCTCCCAGCCTGTTACCCCCCGGGCAGTAACAGCTCCCAGTCTGTTACCCCTCCCAGCTGTTACCCCCCCCCAGCCTGTTACACCCCAGGCAGTAACAGCTCCCAGTCTGTTACCCCTCCCAGCTGTTACCCCTCCCAGCTGTTACCCCCCCCCAGCCTGTTACCCCCCGGGCAGTAACAGCTCCCAGTCTGTTACCCCTCCCAGCCTGTTACCCCCCCAGCCTGTTACCCTCCCAGTCTGGTACCATCCTGTGCCCTCCTAGTCAGTGTGATGCCCCATCTCCTGTCTGTGACCCCCGTCACTGAGCGGTGACACTGTGCTGTAACTGGCCTGTCTGTGATCTCCCTCTCTGATAATCCTCCAACCCCTCCACAGCCACCCCAGCTGTGAGCTCCCCCTTCCCACTTACTGGGAGCTCTGTACTCTGTGTCCTGTCTGAGTGTAGAGGGATCTGCAGGAATCTCTGTGTAAGACAGCGGTTAGGCAGGGGTGTGTAGATGCTGAGGCCCCACTGCAGAAGGTGAGCTGGTGTACACTGCTTCCCCAGACCCTGAAACTCTCCCTGGCTGGCATTATAGTGTTAGCATGCCTTCTGTCCCCATCCCTGGGAGTGTTTGGGGGGACAGTGTAGAGGGAGCTTTACTCTGTATCTAACCCCGTGCTGTCCCTGTCCTGGGAGTGTTTGATGGGGGACAGTGTAGACGGAGCTTTACTCTGTATCTAACCCCGTGCTGTCCCTGTCCTGGGAGTGTTTGATGGGGGACAGTGTAGAGGGAGCTTTACTCTGTATCTAACCCCGTGCTGTCCCTGTCCTGGGAGTGTTTGATGGGGGGACAGTGTAGACGGAGCTTTACTCTGTTTCTAACCCCGTGCTGTCCCTGTCTTGGGAGTGTTTGATGGGGGACAGTGTAGAGGAAGCTTTACTCTGTATCTAACCCCGTGCTGTCCCTGTCCTGGGAGTGTTTGATGGGGGGACAGTGTAGAGGGAGCTTTACTCTGTGTCTAACCCCGTGCTGTCCCTGTCTTGGGAGTGTTTGATGGGGGGACAGTGTAGAGGGAGCTTTACTCTGTATCTAACCCCGTGCTGTCCCTGTCCTGGGAGTGTTTGATGGGGGGACAGTGTAGAGGGAGCTTTACTCCCTTTGTTCTGGGAGTGTTTGGGGCAGGTGAGGAGAGGTATTTACTCTGTATCTAACTGTAGTGGGAAGTGTATGGGAGCATGTGCTGTGTGTAGTGAGATCCTTCCTGTCTGATTCCTGCTATACCTGATGTCATGTGCTGTCTGTGATTTAAATTGTGACGTTGTCCTGGTCTGTATTTGGAAGGTGTTGTTATTATATTTGTGCCATAAAGCTGATGTATAATATTGACGAGAGAGAGAGAGAGAGAGAGCGAGGTGTTGGGTTTTGTTTTGGAATCTTGCTCCTCTGTGCCATGCAATCACCCTCAGGATCATTTCTCATCAACCAAGGAGCCGTCTGGTTTGTAACTCCCCCTCCCACTGTGATACTGAGCCCTCCACCCCATATACACTGAGCAGGAAAGGCCCAGGCTCCTGGCCTGGCTTGTGCTGACTTAACCGACCACAGTCAGGCCTGTGGGGTTAAAGACAGCTGAAGTAAAAGCCAGACCTTGCTATACCCCTTGGGGTTTCCGCAATATCAGGAATTTCCTTCAAAACATTGTTGCTTTGAATCAAGTGGTCTGGCTGGGCTGAAGGTGAACAAACTGACTGATAGTAAAGTTTTCCTCACAGCCTACCCAGCCAAACTGTACTCAAAGGGCTGGAATGGAACTTCCAACAAATGCAGGGAATGGGATTAGCCTCTGGGAAGCCCCTTCCACTTGTAGGCCTCTCTATAAGCCTGACGTATTGCAGAAGGAAGAGAAACTGTCCAGTGAGCGCCTCCTGCAGTTTAACAGCCCCGCCTGAGCCCGGCTGTCTACAGGGACCGTGGCAGGAGGAAGCCTGAACTCGAGGGGCTGAGACAGAGTGAGAGCGGCCTCTACCCCCTCCTGCCCCAGCCATTGTCCCTGGGGTTCAGAGAATTGCATTGTAACTGTGTTAGCTGTCACTCCTGTGATAGGAGGTAGGATGGTAGAGGACAGAAGGAGGCCACTCAGCCCATCAAGACTGTGACAGCTATTTAGAAGAGCCAGCTAATTAAATGTGTGCCCCCCCTGTTTTTCCACACCCAACCCCCTCCCAAACAGGCCTGCAAACGTCTTCTTTTCCTTGATTTATCCAGATGCCCCTTTGGAAAGTTCTGATGAATCCGCATTCAGGGACATTGCTAGCTGGTGGGACAGTCTCTGAGGAACACTCAGTGCTTATTTCATCAGTGTCTCTGTGGAGTTATTAACAGCTGGCCTGTTACCAGTATTCAGGGAGAGTTAGAGAGTTCCCTGCTCATTCAGTAAGGCTCTCCCATCTGTGTTTTGCTTCCATATACATACATATACATGTGTATATAAATATATATATATATATAAAGTATTAGAATTTTTTAAAATCCAAATAAAATTCTGCTAATATGCAACAAACTTGCTGTGTGCCTCTGGTTATCTTCTGTCTGTGTGAGGTTAGAGGATTGTAGAGTCTCTGTCGTCCCATTGCTCTGTCAAATCACACTTTTCCCACTGACTAAGAAGGGCAATTAAATTCATTACCTTGGTCCAGGTTTAAACTACAATAGTGATCAATCAGCATTCTTATTCAACACAATTACTGATTTATTATCAAAAAATGCAATGACAGGTTAATACATACTGTTGGTAGATCACTGGGGCAGTCCGGTGGCTCAGTGGTTAGCCCTGCTGTCTCTCAGCACGGGGGTCCTAGGTTCGATTCCAGCCTTGGGTGTCTGTGTGGAGTTTGCACGTTCTTCCTGTGTCTGCGTGGGTTTCCTCTGGGTGCTCCATTTTCCTCCCACAGTCCAAAGATGTGGAGGTTAGGGTGAATTGGCCAGGCTAAATTGCTCATAGTGCTAGGTGGATTGGTCAGGGTGGGTTACTCTTTGGAGGGTTGGTTGGGCTGAAGGGCCTGTTTCCACACTGTAGGGAATCTAATCAAAAAAATATATAAACCCCTAATTTGTTGGCATTGTAGACAGAGTTAATGATAGCTTAAAAGTACACAGGGATATTGCTAGAATGGGTGAATGGATAAAATCTTGGCAGGTGGAGTTCAGTGTACACAAGTGTGAGGTTCAGTTTTGGACTGGATCAGGGTATTTCCTGGAAGGTATGAAGTTAAATACAGCAAATGTCCAAAGAGACTTGGCGATTTAGGACAAGGGGGCAGCAGGTACACGGGAACCCCACCCCCTGCACGTTCCCCTCCGAGCCCCTCACCATCCCCACTTGGAAATATATCACCGTTCCCTCAGTGTGGCTGGGTCAGAATCCTGGGATTCCCTCCCTAAGGGACACTGTGGGTCTACCCACAGCACATGGACTGCAGCGGGTCAAGGAGGCAGCTCACCCCCCACCTTCCCAAGGGGTGTCTGTGGACTGGTAATACATACTAGACAACCAGCAATGCCCACAACTTAATAAAGATCAATAAAACAAGGATACAGAAGTTATGCTGCAATTAAACAAATCCCTGGTTAGATCTCCCTTGACGTACTGTGAGCATACCTGGGCAGCATACCTTAGGAAGGAAATATTGGCTTTGGAGGAAAGACAACAGAGATTTACATGTTCGATATCTGAACTTAGGGGGTTATGAGGAAAGGTTATATAAATTAGACCTGTTTTCTCTAGAATTTAGAAGGTTAAAGGGAGATTTGATTAAAGTTTTCAAGGTATTAACAAGAAAAGATAGTGTAGATAAAGATAAGCTATTTCCATTGGTCGAGAACTAGGAATATAATGTGGGAATGAGGGCCAGCGTGTTCAGGACAGGCTGCAAGGGGTTGAATGGCCACCTTGTGTTCCAATGTTATCCTTTGGCATTTCCCAAACACACCCAGAGATTGGGCTCTTGAGAAAAGAACACTTTGGCCAATGGATTATTGATGAAACAAAAAGCACACCATATAGAAAGGTCCTTTAAAATCTGATTGAAGATTTGTAGCTCAGGTATCCGTTGTTGTGGTTCTGCTCGCCGAGCTGGAAGTTTTTGCTGCAAACGTTTCGTTCCCTGGCTAGGGAACATCATCAGTGCGGTGGGAGCCTCGTGTGAAGCGCTGCTTTGATGTTTCTTCCGGTATTTATATTAGTTTGTTCTTGCTGCTTCCGGGTGTCAGTTTCAGCTGCAGTGATTTGTATCTGGGGTCCAGGTCCATGTGTCTATTGATGGAGTTTGGGGATGAATGCCATGCTTCTAGGAATTCTCTGGCTGTTCTCTGTCTGGCTTGTCCTATGATAGTGGTGTTTTCCCAGTCAAATTCATGTTGCTGGTTGTCTGAGTGTATGGCTACTAGAGATAGCTGGTCGAGTCGTTTTGTGGCTAGCTGATGTTCGTGGATGCGGATTGTTAGCTGTCTTCCTGTTTGTCCTATATAGTGTTTTGTGCAGTCCTTACAAAATACCATGCAAGGACTGCACAAAACACTATATAGGACAAACAGGAAGACAGCTAACAATCCGCATCCACGAACATCAGCTAGCCACAAAACGACACGACCAGCTATCTCTAGTAGCCATACACTCAGACAACCAGCAACATGAATTTGACTGGGAAAACACTACCATCATAGGACAAGCCAGACAGAGAACAGCCAGAGAATTCCTAGAAGCATGGCATTCATCCCCAAACTCCATCAATAGACACATGGACCTGGACCCCAGATACAAATCACTGCAGCTGAAACTGACACCTGGAAGCGGCAAGAACAAACTAATATAAATACCGGAAGAAACATCAAAGCAGCGCTTCACACGAGGCTCCCGCCGCACTGATGATGTTCCCTAGCCAGGGAACGAAACGTTTGCAGCAAAAACTTCCAGCTCGGCGAGCAGAACCACAACAAGAAAGGTCCTTTAATTCTGATGTTCAGGCAAATGCAATTAACTCACTAACTACCCAGGGTTAACCATAGCGCTCTTACAGATACAGCCTGGTGGGAGGGATAATTGTGGGAGATTTTTTTCTTAAACTACTCTTTCAAAAGAGCGAACAGTTTCCCTTTGAACATTCCCTGAAAGCTGACTAGCCATATATCTGCTCCGAGCCTCGGTGCGTGCTGATTGGCTGAGGGGTACAGATTGAGGTGAAGAAAACTAGAGGAAACATAGGTTTTACCCTGAACGGATACAGAGGGATTCCCTTTCAGAAACAGGAGAAGCTTGTTCCAAGCAAACGTTCCCCCCCTCAGCCTGTTCCTCATGGGGCTTCCCTCCCCCTCAGCCTGTTCCTCATGGGGCTTCCCTCCCCCTCAGCCTGTTCCTCAAGGGGCTTCCCACCCCCTCAGCCTGTTCCTCATGGGGCTTCCCTCCCCCTCAGCCTGTTCCTCATGGGGCTTCCCTCCCCCTCAGCCTGTTCCTCATGGGGCTTCCCTCCCCCTCAGCCTGTCCCTCGCGGGGCTTCCCTCCCCCTCAGCCTGTTCCTCGAGGGGCTTCCCTCCCCCTCAGCCTGTCCCTCGCGGGGCTTCCCTCCCCCTCAGCCTGTTCCTCGTGGGGCTTCCCTCCCCCTCAGCCTGTTCCTCGAGGGGCTTCCCTCCCCCTCAGCCTGTTCCTCATGGGGCTTCCCTCCCCCTCAGCCTGTTCCTCATGGGGCTTCCCTCCCCCTCAGCCTGTTCCTCATGGGGCTTCCCTCCCCCTCAGCCTGTCCCTCGCGGGGCTTCCCGCCCCTCAGCCTGTTCCTCATGGGGCTTCCCTCCCCCTCAGCCTGTTCCTCATGGAGCTTCCCTCCCCCTCAGCCTGTCCCTCGCGGGGCTTCCCACCCCCTCAGCCTGTTACTAGAGGGGCTTCCCTCCCCCTCAACTTGTTCTTAGCAAACTTTCCCCAGCTCAACTTGTTTTTAGCAGAATTCCCAACCAGTTCCCAGTCTAAAACAGCCCCGATACAGTCCGCAGCAAATCGAGCAGTTAGCATGTTATTCTGCCGTGTGAATTATTGCAATAGAAGCCCAGGTGATTGGCTATGTTCCAGATCACGGGCTCCTGTTCTCCCTGCTGTGATTGACGTCCTGGGACACTCCTGCTTCCCTCACCCGGGACACCAGGTTTTTCTGTCTCTCAATCGCTGACAATTTGTGGGTGAGAATAATATGAAGCTGGGTGTTGGTGCCATGTGGAGTGGGTCAGGGACAGTTGGTAACGGTGCATGGAGACCAGCCTGTGACTCCTCCGCTGGGTATTTATGTGCCACATACATGCTGTTGTTGTGGAGCCTGATTGGTTAAGGCCTATTGATATTTTCGATAGATTCTAATCCAGAAACTCAGCTAATGTCCTGGAGACCTGGGTTCAAATCCTGCCACAGCAGATGGTGGACGATGGATTCAATCTCCTGCTGACCATCTGGGTCACTGATGTCTCTTCGGGCAGGAAATCTGCCATCCTGACCTGGTCTGGCCTACATCTGACTCCAGACCCACAGCAATGGGGTTGACTCTCAAATGAAATGGCCTAGCAAGCTGGGAATGAGCAATAAATCCAACTCAGCCAGTGACGCCCACGTCCTACGAATGGATAAAAGAGACGTCACTGAGTAGGACGCGGGTGATATTACGCTTTCTTCATATTGACTCAAACAAAAACACACAAATTCTCGAACAGCTTCTTTTCTATTCACTGGCTTCCATCTCACCCAGGCTTGCAATTATAGCGTGAGGCAGGATGGCCAGAGTTCGCCCATTCCACGTTCCCATCTCATACTGCGCTGCACAGAGAATGGCCCACGATCCGTGTGCACACACTGCTCTGGGAACTTTACACCTAGACACCCAGGGATGGCACCGCGATCTGTAAATGGAGCTGCTGCAGGATCTGGATTTGGACTGGACTTCAAACTGAAGCTGGGTGTAAAGTTGTAAATCACATCAGCAGCTGCGAACAAACCTCTCATCATGGAATTTCCTTTTTCAAATGCTCGTGTGATTTATCTAAGGTGGTATTTACACTTTGTGCCCAGTCGGGTAAATACAACAGTGGGCCAACTATCTGTCTCCCCCCAGTAGTGGGGGGGGGGGGGGGGTTGGACTTGTTGTGAGACCACAAAGGTCTCGGGACTGCATTGGGAATGTCACATTTTGGCATCATAACAGTCACAACATCTCAATGAATCAGTTGCAATTAAATTCTTTATTTTAACCAGAGATTCTAGAGAATACAAAAAACTCATATTAGCCGGAAATATGAATTAAAACTGAAAAGGCTGAAACCATCAGCAGCAGGGTAAGAAAAACAGAGTTAACATTTCAGGATATCAGGAGTGAGGTTTCTGCGCTAAACCACTACAATTGTTATCGATCAGCGAGTGGTTCCTTCATAAGCTCAGGCAGAAGCAACTCGGAATACAAACAGCTCCAGAAATAGCTACAGCAGGAATGCACGTGTGTTCCTGGTCCTGGGGGGAAGACCGAACCACAGCTGACAGTAGAATGGAATGTACTTTTCAACAACTACTTGGTCTTCAGTTCTGTACAATGACCAACCAGAGGTCAGCGCGACACGAGTATCATGCGATTGGGCCTTTCTCAAGGGCTGCATTCCTGGGAGTTGTGTGTGTGTTGTTCTTGTGACCTGCCTTATCCTGGAAGTGTGTCATGCAGTGGTTACAGACAGATTGTGAGTTTAAAAGCTAATCTCTCTCCCTAATCTCACCACCTGTCCATAAGCAGATTGTGGTGTGGCTTTTCCGTCCTTAAACAGTGATGAAGTATGTCCCACACTCCCTCTGTTAGGGGGCTTTGACTTTGTCAGGAACACAGCTCCACTGCTGTAAGGGAAAACCGAAGCAGGGATTATTGAACAGACACTTACAGACGGGGCAGGGGATTGGCTGATAGTTCACAACACAAACATGCTTCCAGTCATAGAAGGAGAGCTTGAATTCAAAAGAATGAAAGCATTATTCCATTAGCACCAACATTAGTATGAGAAACAGAAAGATTACAGTTTGTTAATGTCCTCGCTTTTAACAGGGACTCCAAAAGCCAAAGCTGCCATTAGTGGGCTGGAACTCTTTTGTAACATAGAATCATAGGGATGTACAGCACAGAAACAGACCCTTCGGTCCAACCCGTCCATGCTGACCAGATATCCCAACCCAATCTAGTCCCAGCCGCCAGCACCTGGCCCATATCCCTCCAAACCCTTCCTATTCATATACCCATCCAAATGCCTCTTAAATGTTGCAATTGTACCAGCCTCCACCACTTCCTCTGGCAGCTCATTCCATACACGTACCACCCTCTGTGTGAAAATGTTGCCCCTTAGGTCTCTATTATATCTTTCCCCTCTCACCCTAAACCTATGCCCCTCTAGTTCTGGACTCCCCCGACCCCAGGAAAAAGACTTTGTCTATTTATCCTATCCATGTCCCTCATAATTTTATAAACCTCTATCAGGTCACCCCTCAGCCTCCGACGCTCCAGGGATAACAGCCCCAGCCTGTTCAGCCTCTCCCTGTAGCTCAGATCCTCCAAACCTGGCAACATCCTTGTAAACCTTTTCTGAACCCTTTCAAGTTTCACAACATCTTTCCGATAGGAAGGAGACCAGAATTGCACACAATATTCCAACAGTGGCCTAACCAATGTCCTGTACAGCCGCAACATGACCTCCCAACTCCTGTACTCAGTACTCTAACCAAAGGAAAGCATTCCAAACACCTTCTTCACTATCCTATCTACCTGCGACTCTACTTTCAAGGAGCTATGAACCTGCACTCCAAGGTCTCTTTGTTCAGCAACACTCCCTAGGACCTTACCATTAAGTGTATAAGTCCTGCTAAGATTTGCTTTCCCAAAATGCAGCACTTCACATTTATCTGAATTAAACTCCATCTGCCACTTCTCAGCCCATTGGCCCATCTGGTCCAGATCCTGTTGTAATCTGAGGTAACCTCCTTCGCTGTCCACTACACCTCCAATTTTGGTGTCATCGGCAAACTTACTAACTGTACCTCTTATGCTCACATCCAAATCATTTATGTAAATGACAAAAAGTAGAGGACGCAGCACCGATCCTTGTGGCACTCCACTGGTCACAGGCCTCCACTGACAGACAGGGAGGATCAGGAAAGGAATGAACGAGAAACCAACAGAGTTTCCATCAGACACCCAGGAAACATTCCATAGAAAGGAATGCTGACTCACAGAACAAAATTCCTGGATTGGAACAGGCCAATCTCAGGTGGGATGTAGACAGGAAAGGGTGGAAGGGCTCAGCAGAATAACAGCATCTGGGGACAGCTCTGGTTTGAACACAAATTACTCGAGTTTTGACGGGTCAGCAGGGGGTTTGTACTGATACCAACTGATACACTGTAAAGATGTTTCAAAGTAAAGCCTTCTCAGAATGGTCCAGGAGGCCATTCAGCCCATTGAGCCTGTGCCAGTTCTTTGAAAGATCTCTCCAATTATTCCCACATCCCCCTGTCATCCACCACACAGCCCGGAACATTTCTCCTCTTCCAGTTTCGATCCAATCCCCCTTCTGAACGTTCCCATTAAGTTGGGTTCCATCCCAATTGCCCTCAGCCGTGGTCCTGGACTGGGAGGTGCATGGTAACTGAGGCTGCACAACAGCCACTTGTGACCAGGAACTGAGGGGGGGGGGAAATGGATTTTACACCCCACCCACCCCATTTCTACATTACACCAACTTTGATTTCTATAGCACCTGGTGATGGAGCATCTCAAGACAGTATTCATGGTTCTTTCCTGAATTCAATATGAACCGAATGAACAAGCAGCACAAATAAAGTTTATTAAGAATAATGATCTTATGCCCATGACAGAGACATAGTTACAAGGAGATCAAAGCTGCCTACTGAATATTCAGAGGGATGTGGCTGTTTGAAAGGACATGCAGAAGGAAAGAGTGTCAGTATGAGGGAAAGGGTGATAACAGGAAAAGATCAGTCCACATGGAGAATGTCAAATCAATGTGGTGGAATGTGAGAAATAACAATGGGGAGGAAAACGCTGGTGGGAGTAAACTATACCCATCTCCTCTCCCCCATTGCACAATAGCTTATCACAAGGACAGAGAATACATCAGGAGATGATGAGGGTTTGTAAAATAGGCCACATTTTAATCTTTACGTAGAGCGGGAGAATCAAATTGGCGCAGGTAACCATGTGGGAGAATCCATCGAGTCTTCTTGAACAAGCTGGTATGGGTCCAAGCAAGAATTAGGCTATTTGGGATCAGGTGATACAGGTTTAATAAATGATCTCAGGGTGAAGGATTCCCTGGGAGACTGTGACCATACATGGGAGAAGTTGGCATTCAGTTTGGGAGTGAGAAACTAGTGTCAGAAACAACTGGTGTCAGCACTAAACTTCAAAGAAGGATAATAACAAAGGAATCAGGGCAGAGTGGATTGGAGTGACCTGGAAATGGAGTTTAGCAGGAAGTGGATTGATGAATGTTAGCAGACATTTTAAGAAATAGTTCATGACTCACACTGAAGACATATTCTTGTGGGAAAGGAGGTTTCTAAGAAGGGATAAACTGTCCATAGTTATCCAAAGTTAAAAATCACACAACCACCTCATGAGGGAGCAGCGCTCCGAAAGCTAGTGCTTCCAAATAAAAACCTGTTGAACTATGACCTGGTGTTGTGTGATGTTTAACTTAGTCCACCCCTGTCCAACACTGGCACCTCCAAGTCATAGTTAGCCAAGGACGTTAATTTGAGCATCAAGTTGAAATAAAAGACACAAGATGTGGAAATGATTAGTGGTAAACTAGAGACCTGAGAAAGTTTTAAAAACCAACAAAGGATGGCCAGAAAAGGAGAACTCAAGTTTAAGGGTAAACCAGCGAGCAATATCAAAACTGATGACAAGAGCTTCTTCAAAATATGTGAAGAGGAAGAGATAGGCCAAAGTAAACCGAAATCCAATCGAGAACGAGGGTGGGGAAATAATAATAATGGGCAAGCAGAAATTGGCAGAGGGGTTAACTAAAGACTTTACCTCAGTCTTTACAGGAAAAAGTACTAACAGCATTCCAAATATACTGAACAATTAAGGGGCAAGACATTGAGAGGAAATAAATGTAATAACATTTACCTGAGGAAAGAGGTGCTTGGGAAACTAATGGGGCAAAAGATAAACAGGAACAAAGAGCAGAGAGGTGAAGTCAGAGGTCTGTACGTGGGATAATGTAATGACAGTAACAGGTTCAGCCAGGTGGCCCTCATAGAATCTGAGTTCCCTGATTGGGGCTGTTAATCTGGTCCAATCAGGGAGCTCGGCCTAAAAGATTGACATACTTCCCCTCAGAGCAGGGAAGGTTCAGGGGAGATTGAATCAGGAAGAGTTGTTGGTGGAGAAGCTGGTTCTTTTCCAAATTCTGTTGGATGAATGTCTCTGTGGGTGAGCCCCAGCTGCAGACATACACATAGACATGGAAACACACTCACCCATAACATCATGGGGCAGAGCTGGGATCAGCCTGGGCTGGGCAGAGTTAGGGATCAGCCAACAGCAGGTGTATTTGGAAGCACTAGCTTTCAGAGCACTGCTCCTTCATCAGGTAGGCAGTGGGGCAGGATCATAGAAACAAACTTTATAGTCAAAGATCAAAGTGTCGTACAACTGACACGATGTATTGGACAAACCGAGAATGCTGGGAAGTCTTTAATCATTTAGAAAGGGGGTCAATGGATTAATATGTAAATCCCAGAAGTTCTTTTCATGTCACAGCCCTGAGATAACTTAAGGTTTTATAAAAAGTGAACAGCTCAGACGCGGCATTAAAGGTGTGAGGTTAGTATCCCAACCTTGAGTCAGACTGGTTCTGTTTCCAAAGAAGGAATTTATAAAATGTCACATGGACTGACTGCCTACAGATTGTGTGCTTTTTGAACAAAATAGAGTGTATTTGCAAATAAAAATCTGCAAATGAAAATTCATCTGTAGACTTATACTGTATATGTAGTGTGTGTGTGAGAGAGTGGTGTGTGTGAGAGAGAGGGAAAGCCTATGTGGGAGAGGGTGTGAGAATGCATGTATGTGCGTGTGCTTGAGTGTGACAGAATATATGGCTGTGAGAGGGTGCGTGTGTGTGTATGAGAGAGTGTATGTGTATGAGAGAAGGTCTGTGTAAGTGTTGAAGAGTGTGTGTGTGTGTGCATGTGTTTGAGAGACTGTATAATGTAGTGGGGTTGCCTGGTGTGTGACGTGAAACCAATGTCCCAGTTGAGGCCATCCCCATGGGAACTGAACTTGGTTATCAGCCTCTGCTCAGCCACTTGGCGTTGTTGCATATCCCAAAGTCCACCTTGGAGGATGGTCACCCGAAGATCCAAGGCCGAATGTCCCTGACCGCTACAGTGTGGAAACTGGCCCTTTGGCCCAACAAGTCCACACCGACCCTCCAATGAGTATCCCACCCAGACCCATTCCCCTATTACTCTAAATTTACCCCAGACTAATGCACCTAACCCACACATCGCTGAACACTATGGGCAATTTAGCATGGCCAACTCACCTAAGCTGCACATTTTTGGACTAGCAAGTTTTGCGAAGATTTGTAGCTCAGGTTGTGGTTCTGGATATAGGTTTGCTCACTGAGCTGGAAGGTTCATGTTCAGATGTTTCATCACCTTACTCAGTAACATCTTCAGTGAGCCTCTGGATGAGGCACTGGTGGTGTAACCCACTTTCTATTTCTATGTTTGGGTTTCCTTGGGTTGGTGTGTCATTTCCTGTGGTGATGTCATTTCCTGTTCTTTTTCTCAAAGGGTGGTAAATGGATCCAAGTCAAGATGTTTGTTGATAGAATTCCAGTTGGAATGCCATGCTTCTAGGAATTCTCGTGCATGTGTCTGTTTGGCTTGTCCTAGGATGGATGTGTTGTCCAAGTCGAAGTGGTGGACATCCTCATCCGTATGTGAGGATACTAGTGAGAGAGGGTCATGTCTTTTTGTGGCTAGTTAGTGTTCATGTATCCTGGTGGCTAGTTTTCCACTGGTGTGTCCAATGTAGTGTTTGTTACAGTTCTTGTAAGGTATTTTGGAATGAACCTTCCAGCTCAATGAGCAAACCTACATCCACATCTTTGGACTGTGGGAGGAAACTACAATACCCAGAGGAACCCACACAGAAAATGTGCAAACTCCACACACACAGTCGCCTGAGGCTGGAATCGAACCTGCGACCCTGGCACTGTGAGGCAGCAGTGCTAACCACTGAGCCACCATGTTGCCCTCCCAGTGCTCCCTGACTGGGAGGGAACACCCCCGTCTCTTGATTGTTGTATGATCTCCATTCATTTTCTGCTGGAGCATCTGCTTGGACTAGCCAATGTACATACCTCTGGGCATCCTTGCCTGCAGCAGATGAGCTAGACAATGTTGGCCAGGTCACATGGTGGGTGATGTCCCCACGTGTAATGGTGGTATCCACGTCAACACACTGACATGTCCTGCAGCATCTGTTGTGACAGGGTTGTATGGTGTTCTCCTAGAGGAGGGGCAGTTTGCTGCAAACAACGATCTGTTTAAGATTTGACGGTTGTTTAAAGGCAAGAAGTGGAAGTGTAGGGAAGGTCTTGGTGAGGTGCTCATCCTCATTAATCATGTGTTGCAGGCAGTGAAGAACATGGCCTAGTTTCTCTGCTCCCAGGAAGTACTGGACAACGAAGGGTCCTCTAGCATTTGCATCTCGTGTCTGTCTTTTGAGGAGGTTTCTTGCTGTAGCACGTGGGAACTGATGATCAGTGAGTTGAGCATCATACCCTGCTCTTATCAGCAGGGTGTCCTTTGTGTTCCTCCTCCTCTGAACTGATCCTGTGGTTGCACAGGGTTTGTCTGGAGGGGATGGCTGCTTTAATATGTTTTAGGTGGAAGCAAGAGGAGTGTAGCATGGTGAGGTAATCTGTGGGACAGCAGTAGAGTGAGACACTGAGGTGCCCATCCTTGATGGAGATGCATGTGTCCAAGAAGGGAGACAGATACTAAAGAGCAGTCCATCGTAAATCTGATGGTGGGACCAAACTGGATGATGGCACTGTGCAGTTGTTTCATTGACTCCTCCCCATGGGCTCAGAGGAAGACAATGCCATCAGTGTATCTGGTGTACAGCATTGGCTGCAGATCCTGTGCAACAAAGGAGTCTTGTTTGTACCTGTCCATGAAAACGGTGGCATTTTGGGGTGCAGCTTCGGTCCCCAGGGCTGTTGCATGTGTCTGAAGAATTGGTTGTCAAAGGGGAAGATGTTGTGGTTGAGGCTGAGGTAGATGAGCTGAAGGACGGTGCTGAAAAATTGGCAGTTGTTGGTGTTGAGTACTGAGGCTGTTGCCACGAAGCCACCATTGTGGGGCACGCTGGTGTAGAGTGCGGAAACATCCATTGTGACGAGGAATGTTCCCAGTTCGACTGGTCTGTGAGTTGTCCGTGATCAGTTATCAGTTGTGTGACATTTTGATGTTTTACCATCAGTTCTATGCCCAATGATCCTGCCCCACTGGCTACCTGACGCAGGAACAACGCTCTGAAAGCTACTGCTTCCAAATAAACCTGTGGACTATAACCTGGTGTTGTGTGATTTGTAACTGAATTCATAACACACACACACATGGACATGTACACTTACACACATTGTTTCCCTTCAGTGTGGCTGGGTCACAATCCTGGGACTCCCTTCCTAAGGGGCATTGTGGGTCTACCCACAGCACATGGACTACAGTGATTCACGTGCACACACCCTCATGTGCACAGATACCCAGGTGCACACCTCCCCATGTGCACACATACACACGCGCGCACACCCCCATGTGCACACATAACCTCGCGTACCCCCCCATGTGCACACATAACCCCGCGCACACACTCCCACATGCACACATACCCACGTGCGCACACCCCCATGCGCACACATACCTACGCGCACACACACCCTGCGCGCGCCCGTGCACACACACATCCATGCGCACAGACACACCACGCACACACACACCCCCCGCACATGTACACACCCCCACGCGCGCACACCCAGACACACACTGCCTCAGTAAACAGAAACAATCCCTTCCCCTCACATTGCTGGACAGAGAAAGCTATTCACCCAGCACAATGTGGTCAGTCTGCCGTGGGATCTCCGTGGAAACACACCTTCAGGACTCAGCTCCATTTCTAGAAGCTCTCTCCCTCACTACATACTCACACACTGCAGCTCCCTCAACTGCTGTTGTCAGACTCTCTTCTCCATTCCCTCACCCAGACCCATTTCGCCCCCTCCCCTGCTGGAGAATTACCAGCCTCAAAACGTTCACTCTGCTCTCTTCATACAGCTGCTGCCAGACCTGCTGGGTTCCTCCAACAACTTCTGTATTTGTTTCTGGTTTAAAACGGAGATCAGGAGAAACTCCTCCAGCCAGAGATTGGTGAATGTGTGGAATTCATTGCCACAGAAGGCTGTGGAGGCCGGGTCATTCAGTATACTTAAGGCAGAGATATGTTTTTGAGTATTAAGGGGGTCAAGGGTTACAGGGAGAAAGCAGGAGAATGGGGTTGAGAAACTTGTCAGCTATGATTGAAAGGTGGAGCAGACTGGATGGGCTGAGTGGCCTAATTCCTCCTTCTATGTCTGATGGTCTTGTAGGGAGCACCCACAGTTCTTTACTTTACACCCAGATATAATCTGTTGTTTGTGTGACGAAGGTGGAGGGATTAAGGGGCCACAAGACGTAGCAGCAGCTGTGAGGAGGGGTCAATGGACCTGAAATGTTAACTCTGACCCCTCCTCACACATGGTGCCACACCCTCTGAGCTTCTCCAGCAAGTTTTGTTTTGGCTTGTGTAGACGCAGGAGCAGAGGGGGCCCATTGGATCCACCGAGTGCTGGTGCCCCCACTCAGGGTGCTAACCCCCACCCCCACCCCCTCCCCACTGTGGGAAACCCTGCCATACAAAGGAGCATGATCCAGAAGCAGGAATAGGCTATTCAGCCCCTCACCCCCAAGACTGGCTCAGTTAGATCACCCTAACCATTAGCTGTCTCTCTCTCTCCATGGATGCTGTCTAACCCCCCTCTGATTGGTTGTTTGCAGTAATAAAGGGAAGGTAATGAAAGGTTATGAAATGACTATTTGTCCTTGGTTGGATGCTGTGAGGGAATCAACATGTTTCTGCAGCAGCCTCCTGCAGTTTGCAATGAGTTAATGCCCATTGGATCCTGGAGGAGCAAGGCAGGTGTCGCTCCTCCTCCCGGCCGCCAGGGGGAGCTACACCGGTCCTCCGGCTGTCTCAACACTGGCTGCAGGTTGGTCCCCAGGGGGGCGGGGAGCGCGAGGGTCGCCGGGATTGTGGAGGTTTGCCGGCGCGGGGGTCGCCGGGATATTGGAAGACCGGGTTAAAGGAGCGGGAGGAGTTCGCGCGGGAAACTCGGAGTCAGGGATTGTCGGAGAAAGCTCCTGGGTAACGGCCGGGGGGAGGGGTCACGGGGCAGGGGTCACGGAGGGGGGGAGGGGTCACTGAGGGGGTCACGGGTCACTGAGGGGGGTGAGGATGGGGACACTGAGGGGGGTGAGGATGGGGGGGTCACTGAGGGGGGTGAGGATGGGGGGTCACTGAGGGGGGTGAGGATGGGGGGGTCACTGGGGGGGGTGAGGATGGGGGGGTCACTGAGGGGGGTGAGGATGGGGGGTCACTGAGGGGGGAGGGGTCACTGAGGGGGGTGAGGATGGGGGGTCACTGAGGGGGGAGGGGTCACTGAGGCGGGTGAGGATGGGGGGTCACTGAGGGGGGTGAGGATGGGGGGTCACAGGGGGGAGGGGTCACTGAGGGGGGTGAGGACGGGGGGTCACTGAGGGGGGAGGGGTCACTGAGGGGGTTGAGGATGGGGGGGTCACTGAGGGGGGTGAGGATGGGGGGTCACTGAGGGGGGAGGGGTCACTGAGGGGGGTGAGGATGGGGGGTCACTGAGGGGGGAGGGGTCACTGAGGGGGGTGAGGATGGGGGGTCACTGAGGGGGGTGAGGATGGGGGGGTCACTGAGGGGGGTGAGGATGGGGGGTCACTGAGGTGGGTGAGGATGGGGGGTCACTGAGTGGGAGTGAGGATGGGGGGTCACTGAGGGGGGTGAGGATGGGGGGGTCACTGAGTGGGGGTGAGGATGGGGGTCACTGAGTGGGGGTGAGGATGGGGGGTCACTGAGGTGGGTGAGGATGGGGGGTCACTGAGTGGGGGTGAGGATGGGGGGTCACTGAGGGGGGTGAGGATGGGGGGTCACTGAGGTGGGTGAGGATGGGGGGTCACTGAGTGGGGGTGAGGATGGGGGGTCACTGAGGGGGGTGAGGATGGGGGGTCACTGAGTGGGGGTGAGGATGGGGGGGTCACTGAGTGGGTGTGAGGATGGGGGGGTCACTGAGTGGGGGTGAGGATGGGGGGTCACTGAGGGGGGTGAGGATGGGGGGGTAACTGGGGGGTGGGTCAGCATTCCTTTCTATGGAATGTTTCCTGGTGTCTGATGGAAACTCTGTCGGTTTCTCTTTCATTCCTTTGCTGATCCTCCCTGTCTGTCAGTGTCTGGTAGTTTCATTGTGAGTAAATATTGCTGAGGATCCCCCTTCCCTGTTCCTCACTTTATCCTTCAGTCCTTCTCTGTGTAACACTGACAGTGAATGGAGAGACTCTGACAGGAAATGTTTCCCTTTGAAAACACTCCACCTGGTGCAGGTCTGGTGAAACTGGAATACCCCCCATCCCAGTGTAAAATTGTGACATGGAACAGAACAGATACACACAGTTATTCAACACGTCGTGATGTATTAATCACCCTTGAAATGATCAAGATGTTGCAAATCAAAAACGTAGAGCTCTAATACCATATCCAATAAGTCCAACAACAGCAACACCAGCAGCAGCAGGTGAACAAACAGCAACAGCACCAACAACAGCAGCACCACCAACAACAGCAGCAGCAGCCACTGCAGGAATACCAAGTACACCAAAATGATGGACCTGTGGGGTGAGATGACATCAGTGAGAGACAGAAACAGACACAACACTGAAGGTGTTTCCAGTGGCTCAGGGAATCCCAGCTTTATTCCCTCTGGCCAGTCACTGAGGGCATGACTCCAAGTGACCCTTCCCAATCCCCATCTGGTGAACGAGTGCCCCAGACTCCATTCCCATTCTCTGGAATATCCAGGTCCCACCCAGCACAAGGCACCATTCCCCACATCCATATCCATTTGGGATGTTCCATACCAATCCACCCACCAAGGGCCTGGAGTAAAAACATCAGCTGTAACCTTTCACAATATCTTTATCCAAACCCACATCTACACACAGCTGGGAGCAGCTACTTTTCACTGGGGACCACCGGGACTGTGTTGGCAGGATGACCTAGCCTGGGAGCTGAGGGGTTTAAGGCAGGAACCTTGTGTTCTCCTCAATGTTCTCAGTGACGGCACAGTCTCCTGGCCGAATGATGAAGGGCACTATCTCCTCAATAGGCCCAGGGGTTGCTGGTGTGACTCTCCCAGTCGTTCTACTGTTCCCTCCCATTGGTTCTCAGTGTGTCCATTGGAGATGGAGGATTGTCCACAAACTTTAGGGAGCTCTCTCTGACCTCTCAGCTGCTCCACTGGCTTTTTTTCTTCTTCCAGTCCCCGGTTCCAAGCTGCAATCTGGCAAATGAGGAGGCAGGACAAAGGCTGTCCTTCTTAATGGGACCCAGCACAGGAAGATCCCAAATCACAGTTCCCACAGGCCTTAAAAATATTTTCCCCTCCTTGTCTCAGTGTCTCACACACTTGGTGAGATCTCTGACTGGGAGATGAAGGACGAGAGATCCCCACTTTATAATAACCTGTGGATCATGGAATCCACTCACCTGATATGATACAGATTTTCCGTACCGAAGCTCATTGACAAAGTGTTCACAATTTGCTGTTGTTACACTGTAATTCCTTCTCTTCCCAACCTGAGCTTCAGCATTTTTTAATATCTCCTTAACAGGTAAAGGATTCCATTTGGCATCAGACTCGTTGTTGACTTTGTAGCGATTCCATCCAGCAACATCAATGAGGCGCTCTTTTTTAACCACACCATAGCCTGCTGAGCTGGAGGATGCAATCACTGATGCTGAATCAGGTGGTCCATCTAGTGAATATATGCAAGGAGCAATTAATTGTGAGTGTTAGAATGTTCAGGGCTTTTACAGATAACGAAATGGAACCTGGTTAGATACATGTGATTAAAAACCCTCTTTCAGATACAAGGGAAATCTCTCTGGCAGCTTAAAGACTAAATGCCTCTGGGAGTATCAGACAGCAATGAAAGGAACAGTGAGGGTTATTCCGTTCAGAGAGCTGAGCTGAGCTTTGCTCACAGAGGATTTAACACAGCTTTTAACATCCTTTTCTGGTGCTAGAACTAAACGATGAGGCTGAACTGTACCCACGCTCAATGGTTTCCAATGCAGACTGTGCAAGCATCACCATTGGGTGGTCTGCTATGTTCCCATTGGAGGGAGGGTGTAATTAGAGTGAGAAACTGTCCTGAGCCCAGATTCCTGGGGTCCCCCTTCCTCCACCCTCCACCAACACTGAGACATTTTACCATCAAACTTTGGAATTCTGGAATGTGGTGGTGTCATGGTAATGTCAATGGCCCAGGGGAATAGTCTGTGGACATCAGTATGAATCCCAGTAAAGCAGATGGTAACCTTTCAATTAGAGTCATAGAGATGTACAGCATGGAAACAGACCCTTCGGTCCAACCCGTCCATGCTGACCCAGATATCCCAACCCAATCTAGTCCCACCTGCCAGCACCCGGCCCATATCCCTCCAAACCCTTCCTATTCATATACCCATCCAGATGCCTCTTAAATGTTGTAATTGTACCAGCCTACACCACTTCCTCTGGCAGCTCATTCCATACACGTGCCACCCTCTGTGTGAAAAAGTTGCCCCTTCGGTCTCTTTTATATCTTTCCCCTCTCACCCTAAACCTGTGCCCTCTAGTTCTAGACTCCCCCACCCTAGGGAAAAGACTTTGTCTATTTCTCCCATCCATGCCCCTCATGATTTTATAAACCTCTATAAAGTCACCCCTCAGCCTCCGACGCTCCAGGAATAACAGCCCCAGCCTGTTCAGCCTCTCCCTGTAGCTCAAATCCTCCAACCCTGCCAACATCCTTGTGAATCTTTTCTGAACCCTTTCAGGTTTCACACCATCTTTCTGATAGGAAGGAGACCAGAATTGCACGCAGGTAGAATAAGAAGCTAGTTTAATGGCAGGCCATCTGTGTTAGTAATGTCCTTCAGAGAGGAAAACCTGACATCTTTACCTGGTCTGGCCTATATGTGACTCCAGGGGTTGACTGAGAATCACAAGCCATCTGCTCTTTGAGGGTGGCCCACCGTTCAGTTTCTGACCATGCTGACATTCCACAGAATCTTGTTGTGTTCTTGCCCCATTGAAGTCAGTTCTCCACTAACTGATGTTTCTGTCTCTGGATTGGTGCATGGACCATTCTGAACCTGATAATACAGTGATTGCTGTCTCCTAAATGTTTCCCCACCCACTTGGTCCTGGTCATTTCCAAGGAGCAGGGAGAGAGCAGAGACAGACCTGGGCAGAGCCAGAAGAGAGGAATGGTTTCTCCGGGTTTGCTTCATTTCCTGTTGAAGAAGCCCAAATGTAACTGTCTTCAAAAGGATCGGAGTGGGACACAACCCCCTCCCCCCACCCCCCCTCCCTCCAGCTGGGGGTGTTACTGGTTGGCCCTAAGTGTAGTCCCTGGCTCTTGGTGCCTTTGTACTGAGTGTCTTCCTTTGCCATTTCACAGGGTAATGAAGACTAGGATCCAAGAGGCAAGATGGAGGTTAACAGCAGGGCTGACAAAATCCTTAGGAATACAGCTGGCACTGGGATAAAAAACACAGGAAGGGAACAGAAAAAGGGGAGAAAGGAAGAAAGTTCCAAACTGAGTTCAGCTACATGTCTGTAAATGCAGGGAGTATGGTCAATCAGATCAGGGAGTTACAGACACCGATAGCAATGTGGCAGTATGATGTTGTGATGGTGACGGAGAGCTAGCTAACGGAAGGGCCACACTGGATATTCCGTCTCGCTGGGTATAAGGTGTTCAGGAAAGGAGGAAGGGGAACTGTGGGGGTCAGGGAGGTCTGGAGAAGGAGGATGTCTCACCGCTTTGAAGGATGGTGTCAATTTGGTGAGAGCTATGGAGTACAGAGGGGACAGTGACATTGCTCAGTGTGGTGGAAAAGCATGTTGAAGAACAATCTGCTGGGATATTCAACCAACAGCCTGTATCCCAGAGCAGTTATAGGGGCAGTGAAGGGCAAATGTTCCTGGATTGTGTTTGGGAGTGATTTCTCCAGCAGTATGTGTCCAGCCCAACAAGGAGTGCTGCATTGTTGGAGCTGCTCCTTGGAAATGAGCTGCCCAAGTGGGTCAGGAGTCAGTGGGGAAACATTTTGGGAGACAGTGGCCAGGTTCAGGCTGGTGCTGAAGAACAGCATGCAATAATCCAGAGAAAGAGACATCAATTAGCAAACTGCTGACTTCAGTGGGGCAGGAGCAGGTGGGAAGATCTCGTCACTTTTACCTGAAGTTAAGTGGATGACATATCCATCCCCAACATAGATGGCCCAGTGTGCATAAGCACCTCTGAATATCTCAATTAAATCTCCAGGTTCGGGGTCAACAGATGCCTGGAACAAAGACATGTTTTATGTTAGAAATCAATGCCACCATGTAAGGGTCTGGTGATTGAACAGTTTCCTGCTTCTAATGATTTGAATACAGAATAACAACAGTGATGTAATCATCATCCAGTCCTCGAACCAGGAGGCACTGTGTCATTGATTCTACCATCCTGCTCTGTGATCACATTCCCAACTTGTACCTTGTAGATGGCGAACATGCTTTCGGGAGTCAGGAGGTGAGTTACTCACTCCAGGATTCCCAGTCTCTGATCTGGTCTTGGAGCCACTCTGTTCCTATGACTGGTCCACCTCAACATCTGCTCCATGACTGATTCTGACTAGTTGGGTTTCTGAGATTCTCAGTTGAATGAGATTGCAGTATTCCAAATAGGACCCACTTGGGAAACTGAGAATCCAGAGAAGAGCACTCTCGTCGTTATATTTCTGAAAGATAAATTTGCATCAACAAACTTTCACAAATTGATGTGACAGTTTCAATGGAGATTGTTTGTTTATTTCTGAGATTTCCATCACAAACAGAGAAACGTATAGCAGGAGCAGACTGCCCAGAGGAAACCGTGACAATGTAGCACAGAGAGAGAGAGGCTGGAGACAACAAGTTCAGGAAACAGCCATTTCCAAATGGCCAAACAGAAGCTCTGCCCCTCAGTAAGAGCACCGCTGGTCTGATTGATAACTCCAACCCCATATTCCCATATCTCCCACCTATCCACGATAATCTTTGATCCCCTTTGTGGTCAGGAATTACTAGCATTACAGCGTCTTTCCTGGGTCCCAGTGGATGTCTCCAGATACAGAGAAATCGCGATTATCCAAATGACACAAATGTTGGAATAATCAAATGCCAGATAAAACAGTTTAGCCAAGCATCGGGACCTTGGGATCTTACCGGTTAATCCAAACTTTGGATCATGGAATGCCAGATAATTGAGGTTCCTTTGGAAACAGCTGAGTGACCTGAGTTCAAACAGCTGAAGCCATTCATGTCCCTGTTTATAAACTGTTAATGAGCAGCATGCATTTACCTCACCAAACTGGTGTTAGTGTTTCAGTCTTTCAAAAAGTGAGGACATCAATTATGGAGTGAACTGGAACAGGAGGAAGTGCAGTGGGTTACAGGTCTGTGCTAAAGGGTTACAAACACAGCGACTGGATTGCTGTTCAGGGGAGGACCGAGATGCACAGCTCCAGTATAACCTCCCCAGGTTTTGGAGCACCATCCATCCACTGCATTGATTCAGAATTTTGTGGCCAATCGGGTCGGAGCTTTCTCTCTGAACCTTTTCCTCAGTAAAAGGATAAATCTCAGGGTTCTTTACCACACATTTCCCCAGCTTTCTACAGAATCACGAGACAGCTCCTTGAATTCCAGGACCCCTCAGTCTCATTTCAACCTCCTCCCTCGATCTCCTTCCCTCATTCTGACCTCCCACCCACCTCCTCACTCGGTCCCCACACCCCGACCTCCCACCCACCTCCTCACTCGGTCCTCACACCCCGACCTCCCACCCACCTCCTCACTCGGTCCCCACACCACACCCCGACCTCCCACCCACCACCTCACTCGATCCCCACACCACACCCCGACCTCCCACCCACCTCCTCACTCGATCCCCACACCATTCCCCGACCTCCCACCCACCTCCTCACCCGGTCCCCACACCACGACCTCCCACCCACCTCCTCACTCGATCCCCACACCACACCCCGACCCTCCCACCCACCTCCTCACTCGATCCCCACACCCCGACCTCCCACCCACCTCCTCACTCGATCCCCACACCCCGACCTCCCACCCACCTCCTCACTCGATCCCCACACCACACCCCGACCTCCCACCCACCTCCTCACTCGATCCCCACACCCCGACCTCCCACCCACCTCCTCACTCGGTCCCCACACCACACCCCGACCTCCCACCAACCTCCTCACTCGATCCCCACACCACACCCCGACCTCCCACCCACCGCCTCACTCGATCCCCACACCCCGACCTCCCACCCACCTCCTCACTCGATCCCCACAGAACACCCCGACCTCCCACCCACTTCCTCACTCGATCCCCACACCACACCCCGACCTCCCACCCACCTCCTTACTCGATCCCCACACCCCGACCTCCCACCCACCTCCTCACTCGATCCCCACACCCCGACCTCCCACCCACCTCCTCACTCGATCCCCACACCCCGACCTCCCACCCACCTCCTCACTGGATCTATGATACAAAGTGCTCTGTTATAATGTCTTTAACAGTAGCTTCTCCAATCTTCCCTCTGACAGATA
Organism: Hemiscyllium ocellatum; assembly: GCF_020745735.1. NCBI lineage: Eukaryota > Metazoa > Chordata > Chondrichthyes > Orectolobiformes > Hemiscylliidae > Hemiscyllium > Hemiscyllium ocellatum. Next base: position 1,808,502 of record NC_083446.1, on the reverse strand, counting down.
TTAGACGAACTGGCCAGTCATCTCCTGCTTTATGTCTCCCTCTTTTTGAATCAAGAAATTACATTTGCTATCGTCCAATTAAATGCAACATTTCCCAAAACTAAAGATGCTTTTTGAAAATTCAAGCCCTCGCTTTAAAGATCCCAGGAGAGGTCCATCAGGATCCAGGGTCTTTGAAGATCCCGGGAGAGGTCCATCAGGATCCAGGGTCTTTGAAGATCTCAGGAGAGGTCCGTCAGGATCCAGGGTCTTTGAAGATCCTGGGAGAGGTCCGTCAGGATCCAGGGTCTTTGAAGATCCCGGGAGAGGTCCGTCAGGATCCAGGGTCTTTGAAGATCCCGGGAGAGGTCCGTCAGGATCCAGGGTCTTTGAAGATCCCGGGAGAGGTCCGTCAGGATCCAGGGTCTTTGAAGATCTCGGGAGAGGTCCGTCAGGATCCAGGGTCTTTGAAGATCCCGGGAGAGGTCCGTCAGGATCCAGGGTCTTTGAAGATCCCGGGAGAGGTCCGTCAGGATCCAGGGTCTTTGTCAGCCCATAATTCCAATAATTTACTCTGTGTTCCTTGCTTAGTGTTTGTGATTTTCTCTGAGTTCCACCCTGTCTTTTTGGATTTACAATGACTGATGGGATGTTATTTGTATCTGTGCAGTGAAGACTGATCCAACATATCTGCTCATTTCATCTGCCATCTTCTTAATTTCCAAATAATAAACTTCCCAAACTCACCTTTTATCAGACCAACACTTCCATTGTGAAATCTTCCCTTTTAAAATATGGAAATCCGATGATCTGTATTTTATATTTCCAGTTGGCGTTGTCTGATATTCTAATTTCACTCACCGCACCAATTAAGTGTTTTCTTTAAGTTTGATTCTATCTTTAACTCTTTCAGTTAAACACAGATGATGGGTCTGTCCACTGGGAGTTTTCTTTCTTGTTGAAATGATTCTATTCTGTAATTTCTGGAAAATCCTCTTCAAAGTCTGCTCTCCATCTCCACTGACTTCTCCCTCAACCTCATTTATAATTTCAATTTAATCAGCTCTGCTTGGAATCATATCATCCCTGCAGTGTGGAAAAAGGCCATTCATCCCATCGAGTCCGCACCTACCCCCTAGAGAGATCTCATCCAGACCTAGCCCCCTACCCTCCTCCCGTCACCCTGCATTTACCACGGTTAATTCACTCGAGCTGTACATTCCTAGACACTAGCACAACAAATCCATCCGAACCTGCACATCTTTGGACTATGGGAGGAAACCCACGTAGACATGGGGAGGAGACGCAAATGCCATAGTGATGGTCGTCTGAGGCTGGAATTGAATCTGGGTCCCTGGCGCTGTGAGGCAGCAGTGCCAACCACTGAGCAACCGTGCTGCCTACCTGCTAACTGCCTGTAATATAGTTTCAAATATTAATGGAGGACTCAACCCTCTCTCCCCTAAACAGATTCTAAAGTTTATTCATAATGTGCTGTCTGCTCCTTCGAGCCACCCATCACTATGAAGTTACTCATGAATCTGACCTCATTGCTCAGTGAAATGCAGTTAGTATAGCCTATTACATTTATACAAGCATCGGGTCAGACAGTAGAGAAACAAACCCTTTGGGCCAACCATAATCCCAAACTAAACTAGCCCAACCAGCCTGCTCCTGGACAATATCTCTCTAAAATATTTCCTATTTATGAACTTATCTGTTAAACAAGTAACTATCCACATCCACCATTTCCTCAGGAGGTTCATTCTACACACGAATAACTCTGTTAAAAACTGCTCCTTGTATTTGTTTAAAGCTTGCTTTTCACCTTAAAAATAGGCCCCCAGCTCTTACAATCCCACATCCTAGGGAAAACAGTCCCGCCAATCACCTTATCTATAGCCCTCGGTATTTTATAAACCTGTATAAAGTCGCCTCTAAACCTCCTTGACTCCAGTGAAAAAAGTCCCAGCCTACGCAGCCTCTCTTTATAACTCAAACCCTCCGATTCTGGCAACATCCTGGCAAATCCGAACCCTCTCCAGCTTTAATAATTTCCTTCCTAACACAGGATGACCAGAACTGGACACAGTGCTCCAGGAGAGGCCTCACCTGAAAATTGTTACAGGAATATCCAGAAGTCGTTCTCCTGCTTCGTGACATGCTGCTACCTGCGATTGCTTTCTTCAGGTTAGTGCAACCTCTGCTAATGTGTAAAACCAAGCAGCCGTTTCCTGATCATCTCGTAGCTATTATAGTCATTTCCTGATTAACCACTGCATTTTCATCATGCCCCCCCCCACCACTGACAGATTGTATTGCTAGCCACGCACACCCAACAACAACCAACCTATTCCCGTAATCAGAGCAGACTCACTTTCGATTTAGATACTGGGGGGAAGATTGCTGGGGAATTTCACCTGTAATATACTCTTGGGTGTATTCCTACCAGACAGGACCTACCTGTCTCCAGAAAGAGTTCCATTACACAGCAGGGGTTAGAAAGTCTCACACACAACTCTCCTGGAGTTGAATGGAGCTAGATTTTGTAAATATATTCATTAGCAATATAAAATTATTGAATAAAACAATTACAAATATCTATAATAAAAAGAAAAAAACCCACAAATTACAATCCAACTACTATCTACCAACTACTAACCTCCTCTATAATACAAAGCAAACCCTAACACTGTGCAGAGAAACACCAAAACAAGAAAGGAAAGCAAAAAGAAAAACAAAATAAACACAGAATAGAGAACAGCCATGCTCAGCGCAAGGCTCCTCACCAAAGGAACAGGACCACTGTACACATTAGATTAGATTACTTACAGTGTGGAAACAGGCCCTTCGGCCCAACAAGTCCACACCGACCCGCCGAAGCGCAACCCACCCATACCCCTACATTTACCCCTTACCTACGGGCAATTTAGCATGGCCAATTCACCTGACCCGCACATCTTTGGACTGTGGGAGGAAACCGGAGCACCCGGAGGAAACCCACGCAGACACGGGGAGAATGTGCAAACTCCACACAGTCAGTCGCCTGAGGCGGGAATTGAACCTGGGTCTCTGGAGCTGTGAGGCAGCAGTGCTAACCACTGTGCCACCGTGCTGCCCACATACCCGTATTAACTCGGGAAACCCCCTCCGGGGAACAGGGCTTGACAAATCTAACCATCCTGGTTAAACAAACTGCCCTAGTTAAGATAACTGACAAATCTATATCCAAATAACTCAAGTAGTGCTGCCATGTCTTATAAAAATGGTCTGTTGTGTGGTGCACCATGTGTGTACAAAAGTCCAAGGGAATGTGTTCCATAATTAATGTCTGCCATCCCAGCAAGCCCAGTGGGATCTCAGACACCCAGTTCATCAGAATATTCTTCCCCGCACAGTGTGTAAGAATATTAAATAGTTTCTTCCCATGTCCGTCTAAAGATGGTAAATTCGGTGGACCTAAGAGGAGAGATATTGGGTCTACTCTGACTTCAGTCCTCAATCCCTTCCCTATTTCTCCCACCACAGTGCTCCAGTAAACACGGAGCCTGTGGCCTGTCCAGAAGCAATGGGTAAGAGTACCTACACTTATTTTAGACAATAGGTGCAGGAGTAGGCCTTTCTGCCCTTCGAGCCTGCACCACCATTCAATATGATCATGGCTGATCATCCTTAATCAGTATCCTGTTCCTGCCTTATCTCTGTAACCCTTGATCCCACTATCCTTGAGAGCTCTATCCAACTCTTTCTTAAATGAATCCAGAGACTGGGCCTCCACTGCCCTCTGGGGCAGAGCATTTCACACAGCCACCACTCTCTGGGTGAAGAAATTTCTCCTCATCTCTGTCCTAAATGGTCTACCCCGTATTTTTAAGCTGTGTCCTCTGGTTCGGCACTCACCCATCAGCGGAAACCTGTTTCCTGCCTCCAGAATGTCCAATCCTTTAATAATCTTATATGTCTCAATCAGATCCCCTCGCAGTCTTCTCAACTCAAGGGTATACAAGCCCAGTCACTCCAATCTTTACATTTGGGGCACACTGAGATGCCCCTTTTTTAAACTTGGCCAGATGGTCTGGTGCCAGATGAGCCCTGTGCAGAACTTTTAACTGCGTAGCACATGTCCTGTCACAGATTGGGATCTTTCAAGTATTCTCCCATGTTTCAGAAGAGATCTCCACTCTCAGACCTCACACAACTGGTTCATATCCTGCCAGGCCCTGCCACCCAGCAGGCGATAGAGGGCACTAACTGAAAGGGTGCTTGTGGAACGTAGTAACAACCTCCCTGTATCGGGTTTGTAGGGCTTAGTGAGAAGTGTAGTCTTCTTCGGGATGAAATCCCTAACCTTCCTCACCTTCAGGGAGCCCGACAATTCCGAGATTTATCCTCTGGTCTCGATTTTCGAGGTCGTCGATATGGTTTCACAAGGCCCACACCTCTTGCTCCAGCACCTGGATCCGACTGGATGAGGACTCCATTGCAGCTTCTGAGGCCTTAGTTCGACCCTCCCCCTCCTCCAGCCTCTCCCCGAGGCCCTGCATCTCCTGCTCGTGCTTCTGCAGCATGGATGTGATAGGTTGGACCTGGGCACGAATCTCCTCAATCGCAGCCCCAACTTTCAAGGTCAGTCTCTCCATCACTGCAGCCAATTCCTGTGAGTCTGTCAGGTTCCTGAGGGGGGGAGGGGGGCGGGGAGGAGTTCAGGAGAGGCTGTTGCTGCTGCAGTCTCTGGTGTGGTAGGTGCTGCAGGAGAGTGTCCTCCCTGCTGCTGTTTGCTCAATCCTTCTCACTCCCAAATATTAACAAATATGTGTCCTGTAAGGTTTTAAACTGATAATTCCAACAAATACGTTGGCCAGGGAGGGCAAAAAACACCAGGATGGGGTTGGGATATCTGGTCAGCATGGACGGCTGGGACCGAAAGGCCTGTTTCCATGCTGTACATCTCTATGGCTCTAATTGAAAGGTTACCATCTGGGCTCAGGACAGTGTCTCAGTCTAATTACACCCTCCCTCCAATGGGAACATTGCAGACCACCCAATGGTGATGCTTGCACAGACAGTCTGCATTGGAAATCATTGAGCATGGGTACAGTTCAGCCTCATCGTTTAGTTCTAGGACCAGAAAAGGATGTTAAAAGCTGTGTTAAAAGGGTACTGCCATATATTATAAAGGAGGACCAGACGGGATTTATTAAGGGCCGCAGATCATCCAATAATATCAGAAGGGTCTTGAATATGATCCAAGCCTGTCATCAGGGAAAGATACCAGGAGTAGTAATTTCATTGGATGCGGAAAAGGCATTCGATAGGGTTGAATGGTCATATTTATTTTACACATTGGAAAGGTTTGGCGTTGGACAGGTGTTTACCAAATGGGTTTCAACATTGTATAATGACCCCAAAGCAGCCGTTATTACTAATGGGTTAAGATTGGATGGCTTCAATGTGGGTAGGGGCTGCCGTCAAGGATGTCCTCTCTCACCATTGTTGTTTACACTGATAATCGAACCATTAGCAGAAGCCATCCGGACTGATCCTAATATAATGGCCCCGAGGATTGGTACAGGTAAACACCAAATTACCCTCTATGCAGATGACGTTCTCTTATTCCTCAGTAATCCTTTAATGTCAGTGCCTCGTCTAATTCAAGTTATTAATACATTTAGTGCATTCTCAGGCTATAAAATTAATTTTTCAAAATCGGAAGCAATGCCAATGGGTGGTCTGGCTATGATACCCCACTTAATGGACGGATCCCCTTTTCCCTTCCGTTGGTTCATGGAGGGCTTCTTATATTTAGGTATTTTTATCACGCCAGTATTTGATCAGCTGTATAGGGCTAATTTTGTACAATTAATGGAAAGGATAAGGCAGGACCTCCAGCGATGGAGAGACCTTCCGATTTCCTGGCTAGGGAGAATAGCATTAATTAAAATGAATGTTCTGCCCCGTCTCTTATATCCTATGAGAATGCTCCCGCTGATGCTGCCAAGGCTAGCCCTACGTAAATTATATGGCTGGTTGGGCTCCTTTATTTGGAACCATAGACGGCCCCTTATTAAGCTGAAGAAGCTACAGCTTCCACAGGCAAGGGGAGGACTGGACTTCCCAGACTTTAGGAAATATCAGTTAAGCTCCCTACTAAGTTACATAGCTGATTGGGTTTCATCTGATCCACAATCAATTTGGCTGGATATCGAAGCCTCCCAAGTAAAATACCCACTTATTAACCTTTTATTTTCAGATAAGAGGAAAATCATTACAGAACACTGTAAAAATCCCATAATATTAAACACAATTAAGGCCTGGAATATAATGCGGCAAAATGAGGGTAACTCACATAAAACATCCCCCCATGCACCAATAGTAGGCGCATGGGGATTCCAACCGGGGATTACAGATGCCACCTTTAAACTCTGGAGATCCAGGGGCATCTCATGCTTAGGGGACCTATTTAAAGATGGGATCCTGATGTCCTTTGAGCAGCTGCGTCTGAAATTCGGAATACCTAATGGGGATCTCTTTCGATACTTCCAAGTTCGAGATTATATACAGAGGAAGACTACATTAATAGATAGTCTTTATAAATCAGACAGAGAACGTAATGTCTTACGACCAGCGGGGGCATCCTCCGTTAGTACTATATACCATTTGCTACATGATGGAGTCTCAGGAGACATGGATGACCTGCTTAAAACATGGGAGCAGGAGTTGGGGCTAGAAATCTCTGAGGATATGTGGAATGACATTTGGGAAAATGCTAGAAGAATTGCTATCTGTAACAGAACTCAGGCTATCCAACTAAAGATACTTCATAGGGCCCATATAGCTCCGGCTCGACTGGCAAAATTTAAGGCAGGAGCATCTCCAATGTGTCCCAAATGCAAAATAGAGGTGGGTACTCTTGTACATTGTCTGTGGACTTGTCAGAAAATCCGCAGATACTGGACTAAAGTGGCAAATACCCTGACAGAAATTTTAGGAACGGAAATTAGGGTGGACCCTGTATCTCTCCTTTTGGGCTTTTCGAACCTCTCATCTCTGGATATGCATGGGAAGAGACTATTTTCTATTCTCTCTTTCTGTGCAAGGAAAAATATTTTGGTGAACTGGGTGGCTGAGGGCCCCCCTGGACTTTCAAATTGGCACAGATTAATTATGGAATATATCCCCCTTGACTTCCTCACAAATATGGTGCACCGAAAGACTGAATTATTTTATAAAATATGGCAGCCCTTTTTGAATTATATAAATGCAGATATTTCGGCTATCCTAACAAGGGCTTTTATTTAGTGAAGATTTCAGACCGGGCTGCTCCGGGGCCCCTTGGGAGAGGAATCCTGCGCGAATACGGGTTTTATTATATTTGATGTTTATACATTCCGAGCATGTAAGAGACTTAGGTATACACGCTGGTTAGTTATAGGTTAGATTAGTAGAAAGTTGAGTTTTTTTTTCTTTCTTTTTTCGTTTCTTTTTTTTTCTTTTTTTGTTTTCTTTCTTTCTCTTTTCTTTGTTAAATTATGACTATTGTATATATGATTTAATTGTACATCAATGTTTGTATTTGAGAGTTTTGTTTATTTTTGTAAATTTGCAAAAATGTTAAATTTCAATAAAAATATCTACAAAAAAAAAAGCTGTGTTAAATCCTCTGTGAGCAAAGCTCAGCTCAGCTCTCTGAACGGAATAACTCTCACTGTTCCTTTCATTGCTGTCTGATACTCCCAGAGGCATTTAGTCTTTAAGCTGCCAGAGAGATTTCCCTTGTATCTGAAAGAGGGTTTTTAATCACATGTATCTAACCAGGTTCCATTTCGTTTTCTGTAAAAGCCCTGAACATTCTAACACTCACAATTAATTGCTCCTTGCATATATTCACTAGATGGATCATCTAGTTCAGCACCACTGTTTGAATCCTCCAGCTCAGCGGTCTATGGTGTGGTTAAAAAAGAGCGCCTCATTGATGTTGCTGGAACGAATCGCTACAAAGTCAACAACGAGTCTGATGCCAAATGGAATCCTTTACCTGTTAAGGAGATATTAAAAAATGCTGAAGCTCAGGTTGGGAAGAGAAGGAATTACGATATAAGAAAAGCAAATTGTGAACACTTTGTCAATGAGCTTCGATACGGAAAATCTGTATCATATCAGGTGAGTGGATTCCATGATCCACAGGTTATTATAAAGTGGGGATCTATCTCGTCCTTCATGTCCCAGTCAGAGACCTCACCAAGTGTGTGAGACACTGAGACAAGGAGGGGAAAATATTCTTAAGGCCTGTGGGAACTGTGATTTGGGATCTTCCTGTGCTGGGTCCCATTAAGAAGGACAGCCTTTGTCCTGCCTCCTCATTTGCCAGATTGCAGCTTGGAACCGGGGACTGGAAGAAGAAAAAAAGCCAGTGGAGCAGCTGAGAGGTCAGAGAGAGCTCCCTAAAGTTTGTGGGCAATCCTCCATCTCCAATGGACACAGAGAGAACCAATGGGAGGGAACAGTAGATAGACTGGGAGAGTCACACCAGCAACCCCTGGGCCTATTGAGGAGATAGTGCCCTTCATCATTCGGCCAGGAGACTGTGCCGTCACTGAGAACATTGAGGAGAACACAAGGTTCCTGCCTTAAACCCCTCAGCTCCCAGGCTAGGTCATCCTGCCAACACAGTCCCGGTGGCCCCCAGTGAAAAGTAGCTGCTCCCAGCTGTGTGTAGATGTGGATTTGGATAAAGATATTGTGAAAGGTTACAGCTGATGTTTTTACTCCAGGCCCTTGGTGGGTGGATTGGTATGGAACATCCCAAATGGATATGGATGTGGGGAATGGTGCCTTGTGCTGGGTGGGACCTGGATATTCCAGAGAATGGGAATGGAGTCTAGGGCACTTGTTCACCAGATGGGGATTGGGAAGGGTCACTTGGAGTCATGCCCTCAGTGACTGGCCAGAGGGAATAAAGCTGGGATTCCCTGAGCCACTGGAAACCCCTTCAGTGTTGTGTCTGTTTCTGTCTCTCACTGATGTCATCTCACCCCACAGGTCCTTCATTTTGGTGTACTTGGTATTCCTGCAGTGGCTGCTGCTGCTGTTGTTGGTGGTGCTGCTGTTGCTGCTGCTGTTATTTGTTCACCTGCTGCTGGTGCTGCTGTTGTTGGACTTATTGGATATGGTATTAGAGCTCTACGTTTTTGATTTGCAACATCTTGATCATTTCAAGGGTGATTAATACATCACGAGGTGTTGAATAACTGTGTGTATCTGTTCTGTTCCATGTCACAATTTTACACTGGGATGGGGGGTATTCCAGTTTCACCAGACCTGCACCAGGTGGAGTGTTTTCAAAGGGAAACATTTCCTGTCAGAGTCTCTCCATTCACTGTCAGTGTTACACAGAGAAGGACTGAAGGATAAAGTGAGGAACAGGGAAGGGGGATCCTCAGCAATATTTACTCACAATGAAACTACCAGACACTGACAGACAGGGAGGATCAGCAAAGGAATGAAAGAGAAACCGACAGAGTTTCCATCAGACACCAGGAAACATTCCATAGAAAGGAATGCTGACCCACCCCCCAGTTACCCCCCCATCCTCACCCCCCTCAGTGACCCCCCATCCTCACCCCCCCTCAGTGACCCCCCATCCTCACCCCCCCTCAGTGACCCCCCCATCCTCACTCCCCCCAGTGACCCCCATCCTCACACCCCTCAGTGACCCCTCATCCTCACACCCCTGTGACCCCCATCCTCACCCCCCCTCAGTGACCCCGCCATCCTCACCCCCCCAGTGACCCCCCATCCTCACCCCCCTCAGAGACCCCCCATCCTCACCCCCACTCAGTGACCCCCCCATCCTCACCCCCACTCAGTGACGCCCCCATCCTCACCCCCCCTCAGAGACCCCCCATCCTCACCCCCACTCAGCGACCCCCCCATCCTCACCCCCACTCAGCGACCCCCCCATCCTCACCTCCACTCAGTGACCCCCCCATCCTCACCCCCACTCAGTGACCCCCCATCCTCACCCCCCTCAGTGACCCCTCCATCCTCACCCCCGTCAGTGACCCCCATCCTCACCCCCCTCAGCGACCACCCAATCCTCACCCCACTCAGTGACCCCTCCAACATCACCCCCCTCAGCGAACCCCCCCATCCTCACCCCCCTCAGTGACCCCCTATCCTCACCCCCTCAGTGACCCCCCCATCCTCACCCTCCCTCAGTGACCCCCCCATCCTCACCCCCCCTCAGTGACCTCCCCATCCTCACCCCCCTCAGCGATGCCCCCATCCTCACCCCCACTCAGTGAACCCCCCATCCTCACGCCCACTCAGTGACCCCCCATCCTCACCCCCCTCAGTGACCCCTCCATCCTCACCCCCCTCAGCGACCCCCCATCCTCACCCCCCTCAGCGACCCCCCATCCTCACCCCCACAGTGACCCATCCTCACCCCCCTCAGTGACCCCCATCCTCACCCCCCTCAGCGACCCCCCATCCTCACCCCCCTCAGCGACCCCCCATCCTCACCCCCCTCAGCGACCACCCCATCCTCACCCCCCTCAGCGACCACCCCATCCTCACCCCCCTCAGTGACCCCTCCAACATCACCCCCCTCAGCGAACCCCCCCATCCTCACCCCCCTCAGTGACCCCCCATCCTCACTCCCCCTCAGTGACACCCGCCATCCTCACCCCCCTCAGCGAACACCCCCATCCTCACCCCCCTCCAGTGACCCCCCCATCCTCACTCCCCTCAGTGACCCCTCCATCCTCACCCCCATCAGCGACCCCCCCATCCTCACCCCCCTCAGTGACCCCCCCATCCTCACCCCCCTCCAGTTACCCCCCATCCTCACCCCCCTCCAGTTACCCCCCCATCCTCACCCCCCTCAGTGACCCCCCCATCCTCACCCCCCTCAGTGACCCTCCATCCTCACCCCCCTCAGTGACCCCCCCATCCTCACCCCCCTCAGCTACCCCTCCACCCTCTGTGACCCCTCCCCTCAGTGGCCCCTCCCCCCTGCAGCCATTGGTTGGATGCTGTGAGGGAATCAACATGTTTCTGCAGCAGCCTCCTGCAGTTTGCAATGAGTTAATGCCCATTGGATCCTGGAGGAGCAAGGCAGGTGTCGCTCCTCCTCCCGGCCGCCAGGGGGAGCTACACCGGTCCTCCGGCTGTCTCAACACTGGCTGCAGGTTGGTCCCCCGGGAGCGGGGCGCGCGAGGGTCGCCGGGATTGTGGAGGTTTGCCGGCACGGGGGTCGCCGGGATATTGGAAGACCGGGTTAAAGGAGCGGGAGGAGTTCGCGCGGGAAACTCGGAGTCAGGGATTGTCGGAGAAAGCGCCTGGGGAACGGCCGGGGGGAGGGGTCACTGAGGGGGGTGAGGATGGGGGGGGTCACTATGGGGGGGTCACTGAGGGGTGAGGATGGGGGGGGTCACTGAGGGGGGTGAGGATGGGGGGTCACTGAGGGGGGTGAGGATGGGGGGTCACTGAGGGGGGTGAGGATGGGGGTCACTGGGAGGGGGTGAGGATGGGGGGGTCACTGAGGGGGGTGAGGATGGGGGGGTCACTGAGGGGGGGTGAGGATGGGGGTCACTGGGAGGGGGTGAGGATGGGGGGGTCACTGAGGGGGGTGAGGATGGGGGGGTCACTGAGGGGGGTGAGGATGGGGGGGTCACTGAGGGGGGGTGAGGATGGGGGTCACTGGGAGGGGGTGAGGATGGGGGGGGTCACTGAGGGGGGTGAGGATGGGGGGGGTCACTGAGGGGGGGTGAGGATGGGGGGGTCACTGAGGGGGGTGAGGATGGGGGTCACTGGGAGGGGGGTGAGGATGGGGGGGTAACTGAGTGGGGGTGAGGATGGGGGGGTCACTGAGGGGGGGTGAGGATGGGGGGTCACTGAGGGGGGTCACTGAGTGGGGGTGAGGATGGGGGGTCACTGAGTGGGGGTGAGGATGGGGGGTCACTGAGGGGGGTGAGGATGGGGGGGTCACTGAGTGGGGGTGAGGATGGGGGAGTCACTGAGGGGGGGGTGAGGATGGGGGTCACTGAGGGGGGTGAGGATGTGGGAGTCACTGAGGGGGGGTGTCACTGAGGGGGGTGAGGATGGGGGGTCACTGAGGGGGGTGAGGATGGGGGTCACTGAGGGGGGTGAGGATGGGGGTCACTGAGGGGGGTGAGGATGGGGGAGTCACTGAGGGGGGGTGAGGATGGGGGGTGTCACTGAGGGGGGTGAGGATGGGGGGTCACTGAGGGGGGTGAGGATGGGGGGTCACTGAGTGGGGGTGAGGATGGGGGGGTAACTGGGGGGTGGGTCAGCATTCCTTTCTATGGAATGTTTCCTGGTGTCTGATGGAAACTCTGTCGGTTTCTCTTTCATTCCTTTGCTGATCCTCCCTGTCTGTCAGTGTCTGGTAGTTTCATTGTGAGTAAATATTGCTGAGGATCCCCCTTCCCTGTTCCTCACTTTATCCTTCAGTCCTTCTCTGTGTAACACTGACAGTGAATGGAGAGACTCTGACAGGAAATGTTTCCCTTTGAAAACACTCCACCTGGTGCAGGTCTGGTGAAACTGGAATACCCCCCATCCCAGTGTAAAATTGTGACATGGAACAGAACAGATACACACAGTTATTCAACACGTCGTGATGTATTAATCACCCTTGAAATGATCAAGATTTTGCAAATCAAAAACGTAGAGCTCTAATAGCATATCCAATAAGTCCAACAACAGCAGCACCAGCAGCAGCAGGTGAACAAACAGCAACAGCACCAACAACAGCAGCACCACCAACAACAGCAGCAGCAGCCACTGCAGGAATACCAAGTACACCAAAATGATGGACCTGTGGGGTGAGATGACATCAGTGAGAGACAGAAACAGACACAACACTGAAGGTGTTTCCAGTGGCTCAGGGAATCCCAGCTTTATTCCCTCTGGCCAGTCACTGAGGGCATGACTCCAAGTGACCCTTCCCAATCCCCATCTGGTGAACGAGTGCCCTAGACTCCATTCCCATTCTCTGGAATATCCAGGTCCCACCCAGCACAAGGCACCATTCCCCACATCCATATCCATTTGGGATGTTCCATACCAATCCACCCACCAAGGGCCTGGAGTAAAAACATCAGCTGTAACCTTTCACAATATCTTTATCCAAACCCACATCTACACACAGCTGGGAGCAGCTACTTTTCACTGGGGGCCACCGGGACTGCGTTGGCAGGATGACCTAGCCTGGGAGCTGAGGGGTTTAAGGCAGGAACCTTGTGTTCTCCTCAATGTTCTCAGTGATGGCACAGTCTCCTGGCCGAATGATGAAGGGCACTATCTCCTCAATAGGCCCAGGGGTTGCTGGTGTGACTCTCCCAGTCGTTCTACTGTTCCCTCCCATTGGTTCTCAGTGTGTCCATTGGAGATGGAGGATTGCCCACAAACTTTAGGGAGCTCTCTCTGACCTCTCAGCTGCTCCACTGGCTTTTTTTCTTCTTCCAGTCCCCGGTTCCAAGCTGCAATCTGGCAAATGAGGAGGCAGGACAAAGGCTGTCCTTCTTAATGGGACCCAGCACAGGAAGATCCCAAATGACAGTTCCCACAGGCCTTAAGAATATTTTCCCCTCCTTGTCTCAGTGTCTCACACACTTGGTGAGATCTCTGACTGGGAGATGAAGGACGCGATAGATCCCCACTTTATAATAACCTGTGGATCATGGAATCCACTCACCTGATATGATACAGATTTTCCGTATCGAAGCTCATTGACAAAGTGTTCACAATTTGCTGTTGTTACACTGTAATTCCTTCTCTTCCCAACCTGAGCTTCAGCATTTTTTAATATCTTCTTAACAGGTAAAGGTTTCCATTTGGCATCAGACTCGTTGTTGACTTTGTAGCGATTCCATCCAGCAACATCAATGAGGCGCTCTTTTTTAACCACACCATAGCCCGCTGAGCTGGAGGATGCAATCACTGATGCTGAATCAGGTGGTCCATCTAGTGAATATATGCAAGGAGCAATTAATTGTGAGTGTTAGAATGTTCAGGGCTTTTACAGATAACGAAATGGAACCTGGTTAGATACATGTGATTAAAAACCCTCTTTCAGATACAAGGGAAATCTTTCTGGCAGCTTAAAGACTAAATGCCTCTGGGAGTATCAGACAGCAATGAAAGGAACAGTGAGAGTTATTCCGTTCAGAGAGCTGAGCTGAGCTTTGCTCCCAGAGGATTTAACACAGCTTTTAACATCCTTTTCTGGTTCTAGAACTAAACGATGAGGCTGAACTGTACCCATGCTCAATGATTTCCAATGCAGACTGTCTGTGCAAGCATCACCATTGGGTGGTCTGCTATGTTCCCATTGGAGGGAGGGTGTAATTAGACTGAGACACTGTCCTGAGCCCAGATGGTAACCTTTCAATTAGAGCCATAGAGATGTACAGCATGGAAACAGACCTTTCGGTCCCAGCCGTCCATGCTGACCAGATATCCCAACCCCATCCTGGTGTTTTTTGCCCTCCCTGGCCAACGTATTTGTTGGAATTATCAGTTTAAAACCTTACAGAACACATATTTGTTAATATTTGGGAGTGAGAAGGATTGAGCAAACAGCAGCAGGGAGGACACTCTCCTGCAGCACCTCCCACACCAGAGACTGCAGCAGCAACAGCCTCTCCTGAACCCCCCCCCCGGAACCTGACAGACTCACAGGAATTAGCTGCAGTGATGGAGAGACTGACCTTGAAATTTGGGGCTGTGATTGAGGAGATTCTTGCCCAGGTCCAACCTATCACATCCATGCTGCAGAAGCACGAGCAGGAGATGCAGGGCCTCGGGGAGAGGCTGGAGGAGGGGGAGGGTCGAACTAAGGCCTTGGAAGCTGCAATGGAGTCCTCACCCAGTCGGATCCAGGTGCTGGAGTGAGGGGTGTGGGCCTTGTGAAACCATATCGACGACCTCGAAAATCGAGACCAGAGGATAAATCTCGGAATTGTCGGGCTCCCTGAAGGTGAGGAAGGTTAGGGATTTCATCCCGAAGAAGACTACACTTCTCACTAAGCCCTACAAACCCGATACAGGGAGGTTGTTACTACGTTCCACAAGCACCCTTTCAGTTAGTGCCCTCTATCGCCTGCTGGGTGGCAGGGCCTGGCAGGATATGAACCAGTTGTGTGAGGTCTGGGAGTGGAGATCTCTTCTGAAACATGGGAGAATACTTGAAAGATCCCAATCTGTGACAGGACATGTGTTACGCAGTTAAAAGTTCTGCACAGGGCTCATCTGGCACCAGACCATCTGGCCAAGTTTAAAAAAGGGGCATCTCAGTGTGCCCCAAATGTAAAGATTGGAGTGACTGGGCTTGTATACCCTTGAGTTGAGAAGACTGCGAGGGGATCTGATTGAGACATATAAGATTATTAAAGGATTGGACATTCTGGAGGCAGGAAACAGGTTTCCGCTGATGGGTGAGTGCCGAACCAGAGGACACAGCTTAAAAATACGGGGTAGACCATTTAGGACAGAGATGAGGAGAAACTTCTTCACCCAGAGAGTGGTGGCTGTGTGGAATGCTCTGCCCCAGACGGCAGTGGAGGCCCAGTCTCTGGATTCATTTAAGAAAGAGTTGGATAGAGCTCTCAAGGATAGTGGGATCAAGGGTTACAGAGATAAGGCAGGAACAGGATACTGATTAAGGATGATCAGCCATGATCATATTGAATGGTGGTGCAGGCTCGAAGGGCAGAAAGGCCTACTCCTGCACCTATTGTCTAAAATAAGTGTAGGTACTCTTACCCATTGCTTCTGGACAGGCCACAGGCTCCGTGTTTACTGGAGCACTGTGGTGGGAGAAATAGGGAAGGGATTGAGGACTGAAGTCAGAGTAGACCCAATATCTCTCCTCTTAGGTCCACCGAATTTACCATCTTTAGACGGACATGGGAAGAAACTATTTAATATTCTTACACACTGTGCGGGGAAGAATATTCTGATGAACTGGGTGTCTGAGATCCCACTGGGCTTGCTGGGATGGCAGACATTAATTATGGAACACATTCCCTTGGACTTTTGTACACACATGGTGCACCACACAACAGACCATTTTTATAAGACATGGCAGCACTACTTGAGTTATTTGGATATAGATTTGTCAGTTATCTTAACTAGGGCAGTTTGTTTAACCAGGATGGTTAGATTTGTCAAGCCCTGGTCCCCGGAGGGGGTTTCCCGAGTTAATACGGGTATGTATACAGTGGTCCTGTTCCTTTGGTGAGGAGCCTTGCGCTGAGCATGGCTGTTCTCTATTCTGTGTTTATTTTGTTTTTCTTTTTGCTTTCCTTTCTTGTTTTGGTGTTTCTCTGCACAGTGTTAGGGTTTGCTTTGTATTATAGAGGAGGTTAGTAGTTGGTAGATAGTAGTTGGATTGTAATTTGTGGTTTTTTTTCTTTTTATGATAGATATTTGTAATTGTTTTATTCAATAATTTTATATTGCTAATGAATATATTTACAAAATCTAGCTCCATTCAACTCCAGGAGAGTTGTGTGTGA
The DNA here is from genome assembly GCF_020745735.1 of Hemiscyllium ocellatum. Classification (NCBI taxonomy): domain Eukaryota; kingdom Metazoa; phylum Chordata; class Chondrichthyes; order Orectolobiformes; family Hemiscylliidae; genus Hemiscyllium; species Hemiscyllium ocellatum. The sequence continues at coordinate 1,791,976 of NC_083446.1, read as the reverse complement.
GACTTTCTAACCCCTGCTGTGTAATGGAACTCTTTCTGGAGACAGGTAGGTCCTGTCTGGTAGGAATACACCCAAGAGTATATTACATGTGAAATTCCCCAGCAATCTTCCCCCCAGTATCTAAATCGAAAGTGAGTCTGCTCTGATTACGGGAATAGGTTGGTTGTTGTTGGGTGTGCGTGGCTAGCAATACAATCTGTCAGTGGTGGGGGGGGGCATGATGAAAATGCAGTGGTTAATCAGGAAATGACTATAATAGCTACGAGATGATCAGGAAACGGCTGCTTGGTTTTACACATTAGCAGAGGTTGCACTAACTTGAAGAAAGCAATCGCGGACAGCAGCATGTCACGAAGCAGGAGAACGACTTCTGGATATTCCTGTAACAATTTTCAGGTGAGGCCTCTCCTGGAGCACTGTGTCCAGTTCTGGTCATCCTGTGTTAGGAAGGAAATTATTAAAGCTGGAGAGGGTTCGGATTTGCCAGGATGTTGCCAGGATCGGAGGGTTTGAGTTATAAAGAGAGGCTGCGTAGGCTGGGACTTTTTTCACTGGAGTCAAGGAGGTTTAGAGGCGACTTTATACAGGTTTATAAAATACCGAGGGCTATAGATAAGGTGATTGGCGGGACTGTTTTCCCTAGGATGTGGGATTGTAAGAGCTGGGGGCCTATTTTTAAGGTGAAAAGCAAGCTTTATTCAAATACAAGGAGCAGTTTTTAACAGAGTTATTCGTGTGTAGAATGAACCTCCTGAGGAAATGGTGGATGTGGATAGTTACTTGTTTAACAGATAAGTTCATAAATAGGAAATATTTTAGAGGGATATTGTCCAGGAGCAGGCTGGTTGGGCTAGTTTAGTTTGGGATTATGGTTGGCCCAAAGGGTTTGTTTCTCTACTGTCTGACCCGATGCTTGTATAAATGTAATAGGCTATACTAACTGCATTTCACTGAGCAATGAGGTCAGATTCATGAGTAACTTCATAGTGATGGGTGGCTCGAAGGAGCAGACAGCACATTATGAATAAACTTTAGAATCTGTTTAGGGGAGAGAGGGTTGAGTCCTCCATTAATATTTGAAACTATATTACAGGCAGTTAGCAGGTAGGCAGCACGGTGGCTCAGTGGTTGGCACTGCTGCCTCAGCGCCAGGGACCCAGATTCAATTCCAGCCTCAGACGACCATCACTATGGCATTTGCGTCTCCTCCCATGGGTTTCTCTACGTGGGTTTCCTCCCATAGTCCAAAGATGTGCAGGTTCGGATGGATTTGTTGTGCTAGTGTCTAGGAATGTACAGCTCGAGTGAATTAACCGTGGTAAATGCAGGGTGACGGGAGGAGGGTAGGGGGCTAGGTCTGGATGAGATCTCTCTAGGGGGTAGGTGCAGACTCGATGGGATGAATGGCCTTTTTCCACACTGCAGGGATGATATGATTCCAAGCAGAGCTGATTAAATTGAAATTATAAATGAGGTTGAGGGAGAAGTCAGTGGAGATGGAGAGCAGACTTTGAAGAGGATTTTCCAGAAATTACAGAATAGAATCATTTCAACAAGAAAGAAAACTCCCAGTGGACAGACCCATCATCTGTGTTTAACTGAAAGAGTTAAAGATAGAATCAAACTTAAAGAAAACACTTAATTGGTGCGGTGAGTGAAATTAGAATATCAGACAACGCCAACTGGAAATATAAAATACAGATCATCGGATTTCCATATTTTAAAAGGGAAGATTTCACAATGGAAGTGTTGGTCTGATAAAAGGTGAGTTTGGGAAGTTTATTATTTGGAAATTAAGAAGATGGCAGATGAAATGAGCAGATATGTTGGATCAGTCTTCACTGCACAGATACAAATAACATCCCATCAGTCATTGTAAATCCAAAAAGACAGGGTGGAACTCCGAGAAAATCACAAACACTAAGCAAGGAACACAGAGTAAATTATTGGAATTATGGGCTGACAAAGCCCTGGATCCTGATGGACATCTCCTGGGATCTTCAAAGACCCTGAATCATGACGGACCTCTCGGGATCTTCAAAGACCCTGGATCCTGACTGACCTCTCCTGGGATCTTCAAAGACCCTGGATCCTGACGGACCTCTCCTGGGATCTTCAAAGACCCTGGATCCTGACGGACCTCTCCCGGGATCTTCAAAGACCCTGGATCCTGATGGACCTCTTCCGGGATCTTCAAAGCGATGGCTTGAATTTTCAAAAAGCATCTTTAGTTTTGGGAAATGTTGCATTTAATTGGACGATAGCAAATGTAATTTCTTGATTCAAAAAGAGGGAGACATAAAGCAGGAGATGACTGGCCAGTTCGTCTAATATCTGTCAGAGGGAAGATTGGAGAAGCTACTGTTAAAGACATTATATCAGAGGTCTTTGTATCATAGATCCAGTGAGGAGGTGGTGAGGTCAGAGAGACATTAACAGGTCAAGGGAGGAGGTGGGTGGGAGATCGGGGTGTGGTGTGGGGATCAAGTGAGGAGGTGGGTGAGAGGTCGGGGTCATAGAAACAGAGTGGCTCCGAGACCAGATCAGAGACTGGGAATCCTGGAGTGAGTAACTCACCTCCTGACTCCCGAAAGCATGTTCGCCATCTACAAGGTACAAGTTGGGAATGTGATCACAGAGCAGGATGGTAGAATCACCGTTCCAGTGCCTCCTGGTTCGAGGACTGGATGATAATTACATCACTGTTGTTATTCTGTATCCAAATCATTAGAAGCAGGAAACTGTTCAATCAACAGACCCTTACATGGTGGCATTGATTTCGAACATGAAACATGTCTTTGTTCCAGGCATCTGTTGACCCTGAACCTGGAGATTTGATTGAGATATTCCGAGGTATTTATGCACACTGGGCCATCTATGTTGGGGATGGATATGTCATCCACTTAACTTCAGGTAAAAGTGACGAGATCTTCCCACCTGCTCCTGCCCCACAGAAGTCAGCAGTTTGCTAATTGATGTCTCTTTCTCTGGATTATTGCATGCTGTTCTTCAGCACCAGCCTGAACCTGGCCACTGTCTCCCAAAATGTTTCCCCACTGACTCCTGACCCACTTGGGCAGCTCATTTCCAAGGAGCAGCTCCAACAATGCAGCACTCCTTGTTGGGCTGGACACATACTGCTGGAGAAATCACTCCCAAACACAATCCAGGAACATTTGCCCTTCACTGCCCCTCACACTACCAGTATCCCACTATAGGTTTAATTAATTGAAGTACCCCATTATAACTGCTCTGGGATACAGGCTGTTGGTTGAATATCCCAGCAGATTGTTCTTCAACATGCTTTTCCACCACACTGAGCAATGTCACTGTCCCCTCTGTACTCCATAGCTCTCACCAAATTGACACCATCCTTCAAAGCAGTGAGACATCCTCCTTCTCCAGACCTCCCTGACCCCCACAGTTCCCCTTCCTCCTTTCCTGAACACCTTATACCCAGCGAGACGGAATATCCAGTGTGGCCCTTCCGTTAGCTAGCTCTCCGTCACCATCACAACATCATACTGCCACATTGCTATCGGTGTCTGTAACTCCCTGATCTGATTGACCATACTCCCTGCATTTACAGACATGTAGCTGAACTCAGTTTGGAACTTTCTTCCTTTCTCCCCTTTTTCTGTTCCCTTCCTGTGTTTTTTATCCCAGTGCCAGCTGTATTCCTAAGGATTTTGTCAGCCCTGCTATTAACCTCCATCTTGCCTCTTGGATCCTAGTCTTCATTACCCTGTGAAATGGCAAAGGAAGACACTCAGTACAAAGGCACCAAGAGCCAGGGACTACACTTAGGGCCAACCAGTAACACCCCCAGCTGGAGGGAGGGGGGGTGGGGGGAGGGGGTTGTGTCCCACTCCGATCCTTTTGAAGACAGTTACATTTGGGCTTCTTCAACAGGAAATGAAGCAAACCCGGAGAAACCATTCCTCTCTCCTGGCTCTGCCCAGGTCTGTCTCTGCTCTCTCCCTGCTCCTTGGAAATGACCAGGACCAAGTGGGTGGGGAAACATTTAGGAGACAGCAATCACTGTATTATCAGGTTCAGAATGGTCCATGCACCAATCCAGAGACAGAAACATCAGTTAGTGGAGAATTGACTTCAATGGGGCAAGAACACAACAAGATTCTGTGGAATGTCAGCATGGTCAGAAACTGAACGGTGGGCCACCCTCAAAGAGCAGATGGCTTGTGATTCTCAGTCAACCCCTGGAGTCACATATAGGCCAGACCAGGTAAAGATGTCAGGTTTCCCTCCCTGAAGGACATTACTAACACAGATGGCCTGCCATTAAACTAGCTTCTTATTCTACCTGCGTGCAATTCTGGTCTCCTTCCTATCAGAAAGATGTTGTGAAACCTGAAAGGGTTCAGAAAAGATTCACAAGGATGTTGCCAGGGTTGGAGGATTTGAGCTACAGGGAGAGGCTGAACAGGCTGCGGCTGTTATCCCTGGAGCGTCGGAGGCTGAGGGGTGACTTTATAGAGGTTTATAAAATCATGAGGGGCATGGATGGGAGAAATAGACAAAGTCTTTTCCCTAGGGTGGGGGAGTCTAGAACTAGAGGGCACAGGTTTAGGGTGAGAGGGGAAAGATATAAAAGAGACCTAAGGGGCAACTTTTTCACACAGAGGGTGGCACGTGTATGGAATGAGCTGCCAGAGGAAGTGGTGTAGGCTGGTACAATTACAACATTTAAGAGGCATCTGGATGGGTATATGAATAGGAAGGGTTTGGAGGGATATGGGCCGGGTGCTGGCAGGTGGGACTAGATTGGGTTGGGATATCTGGATCAGCATGGACGGGTTGGACCGAAGGGTCTGTTTCCATGCTGTACATCTCAATGACTCTAATTGAAAGGTTACCATCTGCTTTACTGGGATTCATACTGATGTCCACAGACTATTCCCCTGGGCCATTGACATTACCATGACACCACCACATTCCAGAATTCCAAAGTTTGATGGTAAAATGTCTCAGTGTTGGTGGAGGAAGGGGGACCCCAGGAATCTGGGCTCAGGACAGTGTTTGACTCTAATTACACCCTCCCTCCAATGGGAACATAGCAGACCACCGAGTAAAAAATGAGGTCTGCAGATGCTGGAGATCACAGCTGCAAATGTGTTGCTGGTCAAAGCACAGCAGGTTAGGCAGCATCTCAGGAATAGAGAATTCAACGTTTCGAGCATAAGCCCTTCATCAGGAATCCACCACATGGTGATGCTTGCACAGACAGTCTGCATTGGAAACCATTGAGCGTGGGTACAGTTCAGCCTCATCGTTTAGTTCTAGCACCAGAAAAGGATGTTAAAAGCTGTCTTAAATCCTCTGTGAGCAAAGCTCAGCTCAGCTCTCTGAACGGAATAACCCTCACTGTTCCTTTCATTGCTGTCTGATACTCCCAGAGGCATTTAGTCTTTAAGCTGCCAGAGAGATTTCCCTTGTATCTGAAAGAGGGTTTTTAATCACATGTATCTAACCAGGTTCCATTTCGTTATCTGTAAAAGCCCTGAACATTCTAACACTCACAATTAATTGCTCCTTGCATATATTCACTAGATGGACCACCTGATTCAGCATCAGTGATTGCATCCTCCAGCTCAGCGGGCTATGGTGTGGTTAAAAAAGAGCGCCTCATTGATGTTGCTGGATGGAATCGCTACAAAGTCAACAACGAGTCTGATGCCAAATGGAAACCTTTACCTGTTAAGGAGATATTAAAAAATGCTGAAGCTCAGGTTGGGAAGAGAAGGAATTACAGTGTAACAACAGCAAATTGTGAACACTTTGTCAATGAGCTTCGATACGGAAAATCTGTATCATATCAGGTGAGTGGATTCCATGATCCACAGGTTATTATAAAGTGGGGATCTATCTCGTCCTTCGTCTCCCAGTCAGAGATCTCACCAAGTGTGTGAGACACTGAGACAAGGAGGGGAAAATATTCTTAAGGCCTGTGGGAACTGTGATTTGGGATCTTCCTGTGCTGGGTCCCATTAAGAAGGACAGCCTTTGTCCTGCCTCCTCATGTGCCAGATTGCAGCTTGGAACCGGGGACTGGAAGAAGAAAAAAAGCCAGTGGAGCAGCTGAGAGGTCAGAGAGAGCTCCCTAAAGTTTGTGGGCAATCCTCCATCTCCAATGGACACACTGAGAACCAATGGGAGGAAACAGTAGAACGACTGGGAGAGTCACACCAGCAACCCCTGGGCCTATTGAGGAGATAGTGCCTTCATCATTCGGCCAGGAGACTGTGCCGTCACTGAGAACATTGAGGAGAACACAAGGTTCCTGCCTTAAACCCCTCAGCTCCCAGGCTAGGTCATCCTGCCAACACAGTCCCGGTGGCCCCCAGTGAAAAGTAGCTGCTCCCAGCTGTGTGTGGATGTGGGTTTGGATAAAGATATTGTGAAAGGTTACAGCTGATGTTTTTACTCCAGGCCCTTGGTGGGTGGATTGGTATGGAACATCCCAAATGGATATGGATGTGGGGAATGGTGCCCCATACTGGGTGGGATCTGGATATTCCAGAGAATGGGAATGGAGTCTGGGGCACTTGTTCACCAGATGGGGATTGGGAAGGGTCACTTGGAGTCATGCCCTCAGTGACTGGCCGGAGGGAATAAAGCTGGGATTCCCTGAGCCACTGGAAACACCTTCAGTGTTGTGTCTGTTTCTGTCTCTCACTGATGTCATCTCACCCCACAGGTCCATCATTTTGGTGTACTTGGTATTCCTGCAGTGGCTGCTGCTGCTGTTGTTGGTGGTGCTGCTGTTGTTGGTGGTGCTGCTGTTGTTGGTGGTGCTGCTGTTTGTTCACCTGCTGCTGCTGGTGCTGCTGTTGTTGGACTTATTGGATATGGTATTAGAGCTCTACGTTTTTGATTTGCAAAATCTTGATCATTTCAAGGGTGATTAATACATCACGACGTGTTGAATAACTGTGTGTATCTGTTCTGTTCCATGTCACAATTTTACACTGGGATGGGGGGTATTCCAGTTTCACCAGACCTGCACCAGGTGGAGTGTTTTCAAAGGGAAACATTTCCTGTCAGAGTCTCTCCATTCACTGTCAGTGTTACACAGAGAAGGACTGAAGGATAAAGTGAGGAACAGGGAAGGGGGATCCTCAGCAATATTTACTCACAATGAAACTACCAGACACTGACAGACAGGGAGGATCAGCAAAGGAATGAAAGAGAAACCGACAGAGTTTCCATCAGACACCAGGAAACATTCCATAGAAAGGAATGCTGACCCACCCCCCAGTTACCCCCCCATCCTCACCCCCCTCAGTGACCCCCATCCTCACCCCCCTCAGTGACCCCCCATCCTCACCCCCCTCAGTGACCCCCCATCCTCACCCCCTCAGTGACCCCCCATCCTCACCCCCCTCAGTGACCCCGCCATCCTCACCCCCCCTCAGTGACCCCCATCCTCACCCCCCTCAGTGACCCCCATCCTCACCCCCCTCAGTGACCCCCATCCTCACCCCCCCTCAGTGACCCCCCATCCTCACCCCCCTCAGTGACCCCCCATCCTCACACCCCCCAGTGACCCCCCATCCTCACACCCCCCAGTGACCCCCATCCTCACCCCCTCAGTGACCCCCCCATCCTCACCCCCCTCAGTGACCCCCATCCTCACCCCCCAGTGACCCCCCATCCTCACCCCCTCAGTGACCCCCCATCCTCACCCCCCAGTGACCCCCCATCCTCACCCCCCTCAGTGACCCCCCCATCCTCACCCCCCTCAGTGACCCCCCCCATCCTCACCCCCCCTCAGTGACCCCCCCATCCTCACCCCCCCTCAGTGACCCCCCCATCCTCACCCCCCCTCAGTGACCCCTCCCCCCTCCGTGACCCCTGACCCCCTCAGTGACCCCTCCCCCCGGCCGTTCCCCAGGAGCTTTCTCCGACAATCCCTGACTCCGAGTTTCCCGCGCGAACTCCTCCCGCTCCTTTAACCCGGTCTTCCAATATCCCGGCACCCCCCGCGCCGGCAAACCTCCACAATCCCGGCACCCCCCGCGCCGGCAAACCTCCACAATCCCGGCGACCCTCGCGCGCCCCGCCCCGCCCCCGGGGAACCAACCTGCAGCCAGTGTTGAGACAGCCGGAGGACCGGTGTAGCTCCCCCTGGCGGCCGGGAGGAGGAGCGACACCTGCCTTGCTCCTCCAGGATCCAATGGGCATTAACTCATTGCAAACTGCAGGAGGCTGCTGCAGAAACATGTTGATTCCCTCACAGCATCCAACCAATGGCTGCAGGGGGGAGGGGTCACTGAGGGGAGGGGTCACAATTGGGGGGGAAAGGTACACTAAAGGGGGAGGGGTCACTGAGTGGTGGGGATGGGAGATCATAGGGGAGGAGTCACTGAGTGGGGGCACTCAGGGGAGGGGTCACTGAGGGAAGGTCTCTGAGGGGGGATGGGTCACTGAGTGGGGGTGAGGTCACTGAGAAGGGTCACTTGGAATGTGGGGTCACTGAGGCGGAGGGGGTCACTGAGGGGGTGAAGGGTCATTGAGGTGGGGGTGGGGTCACTGCGGGAGGGTCACTAGGAGGGGTCACTGAGAGGGTTGGGGTCACTGAGGGTGAAGGGATCATTGAGGGGGAGGGGTCACTGAGGGGAGAGGGTGTGTCACTGTGGGGGGCAGGGGTCACTGAGATGGGACAGGGGTCACTGAGGGGGGACGGTCACTGAGGCGGGTGAGGGTGGGGATATCACTGAGGGGAGGGGATGGGAGGGGTCACAGAGGATTGGGGTAACTGAGGGACGGTCGCTGAGAGCGAAGGGGTCACTGAGGGGGGAGGGGTCATTGAGGGGGAGGGGTCACTGAGGCGGAGGGGTGACTGAATGGGAAGGGGGGTCACGGGGAGAGGGGAAACAGGGGAGTCACTGAGGGAAGATGGGTCACTGGGGGGGAGGTGTCACAGGGGGGAAGGGATCACTTAGGGGGGAGGGGTCACTGAAGGGGGAGAGGTCACTGAGGGGGGTGGGGTCACTGAGGGGGAGGGAGTCATTGAGGGGTTGGTCACTGAGAGGGGAGGGGGCACAGGGGGAGAGGGGTCACTGGGGGGAGGGGAGATGGAAGGGGGTCACTGAGTGGGGAGGGGACACTGAGGGGTGGTGGGGTCACTGAGGGAGAGTGGTCACTGAGGAAGGAGGGGTGACTGAGGGGGGAACGGTCACTGGGGGATGGGGTCACTGAGGGGGAGGGGTCTCTGAGAGGGATCACTTGGGGAGGAGGCACAGGGAGTGAGGGGTCACTGAGGGGGAGGGGTCACAGACGGAGATCACTGAGTGGGAGGTCACTGAGGTGGAAGGGTCACTGACAGGGGAGAGGGCACAGTGGGTGAGCTGTCACTGAGGTGGAGGGGTCACTGTGGGGGGGCGCTGAGGAGGGAGGGTCACTGAAGAGGGGTGACGATGGGGGTTCATAGGGGGGTCACTGAGGGGAGGAGACACTGAGTGGGGTCACTAAGGGTAGGGGTCACTGATGGGAGGTCACTGAGGGAGAGTCACTGAGGGGGTTGGGGTCACTGAGCGTGGAGGGGTCACTGGGGGGGCGTGGGGTCACTGAGGGGGGAAGGTTCACTGGGAGGGAGGGATCACTGAGGGGGCTAAGGGTCACTGAAGGGGGAGGGGGTCACTGAAGGGGGGTCACGGGGGAGGGGTCATTGAGGGGAGGGGATCACTGAGGGGGGAGGAGTCACTGAGGGGTGACAGGTCACTGAGGGGGGTTCACGAAGGAGGAGGGGTCACGTGTCACTGGGGAGGAGGGGGTCACTGAGGGGTGTGATGGGCATGAACTGGACGTGCGCACATGCGCAGGGGGTGTGCGCGCGCACAGGGATGTGTGCAAGGTGTGTGCGCGCACGGGGGGATGTGCGTGCGCGCAAGGGAGTGTGCGCGCGCACGGGTGTGTGTGTGTATGCAGGGCTGTGTGTGCGCGCGCGAGTGTGAGTGTGTGGGGGGTGTGTTTTGGGGGGAGCGTGTGTGTGGGGTGTGTATGTGTGTGGGGTGTGTATGCGTGTGGGGTGTGTATGCGTGTGGGGTGTGTATGCGTGTGGGGTGTGTATGCGTGTGGGGTGTGTATGTGTGTGGGGTGTGTATGCGTGTGGGGTGTGTATGTGTGTGGGGTGTGTATGTGTGCGTGCACACTTGGCTGTGCGTATGAGAGAGTTGTGAGGGAGTATGTATGTGACAGACCCATATTGTATTACATTCTGTTGTGGGATGTGGACATCACTGGCTGTCCCAGTATTTCTTGCCCCGTCCCTAGTTGCCTCTTGAGAAGGTGAGCGTGAGCTGCCTTTTTGAATCACTGTAGTCCATGTGCTGTGGGTAGACCCACAATGCCCCTTAGGAAGGGAATCCCAGGATTGTGATCTAACAGGGAAACAATGTGTGTAAGTGTACATGTCCATGTGTGTGTGTTATGAATTCAGTTACAAATCACACAACACCAGGTTATAGTCCACAGGTTTATTTGGAAGCAGTAGCTTTCAAAGCGTTGTTCCTGCGTCAGGTAGCCAGTGGGGCAGGATCATTGGGCATAGAACTGGTAAAAGATCAAAATGTCACACAACTGATAACTGATCACGGACAACTCACAGACCAGTCGAACTGGGAACATTCCTCGTCACAATGGATGTTTCCGCACTCTACACCAGCGTGCCCCACAATGGTGGCTTCGTGGCAACAGCCTCAGTACTCAACACCAACAACTGCCAATTTTTCAGCACCGTCCTTCAGCTCATCTACCTCAGCCTCAACCACAACATCTTCCCCTTTGACAACCAATTCTTCAGACACATGCAACAGCCCTGGGGACCGAAGCTGCACCCCAAAATGCCACCGTTTTCATGGACAGGTACAAACAAGACTCCTTTGTTGCACAGGATCTGCAGCCAATGCTGTACACCAGATACACTGATGGCATTGTCTTCCTCTGAGCCCATGGGGAGGAGTCAATGAAACAACTGCACAGTGCCATCAACCAGTTTGGTCCCACCATCAGATTTACGATGGACTGCTCTTTAGTATCTGTCTCCCTTCTTGGACACATGCATCTCCATCAAGGATGGGCACCTCAGTGTCTCACTCTACTGCTGTCCCACAGATTACCTCACCATGCTACACTCCTCTTGCTTCCACCTAAAACATATTAAAGCAGCCATCCCCTCCAGACAAACCCTGTGCAACCACAGGATCAGTTCAGAGGAGGAGGAACATGAAGGACACCCTGCTGATAAGAGCAGGGTATGATGCTCAACTCACTGATCATCAGTTCCCACGTGCTACAGCAAGAAACCTCCTCAAAAGACAGACACGTGATGCAAATGCTAGAGGACCCTTCGTTGTCCAGTACTTCCTGGGAGCAGAGAAACTAGGCCATGTTCTTCACTGCCTGCAACACATGATTAATGAGGATGAGCACCTCACCAAGACCTTCCCTACACTTCCACTTCTTGCCTTTAAACAACCGCCAAATCTTAAACAGATCGTTGTTTGCAGCAAACTGCCCATCCTCTAAGAGAACACCATCCAACCCTGTCACAACAGATGCTGCAGGACATGTCAGTGTGTTGACGTGGATACCACCATTACACGTGGGGACATCACCCACCATGTGACCCGGCCAACATTGTCTAGCTCATCTGCTGCAGACAAGGATGCCCAGAGGTATGTACATTGGCTAGTCCAAGCAGATGCTCCAGCAGAAAATGAATGGAGATCATACAACAATCAAGAGACGGGGGTGTTGTCTCCCAGTCAGGGAGCACTGGGAGGGCAAGACAGTGGCTCAGTGGTTAGCACTGCTGCCTCACAGTGCCAGGGTCACAGGTTCGATTCCAGCCTCAGGCAACTGTGTGTGTGTGGAGTTTGCACATTTTCTGTGTGGGTTCCTCTGGGTACTCTAGTTTCCTCCCACAGTCCAAAGATGTGGATGTAGGTTTGCTCATTGAGATGGAAGGTTCATTCCAAAATCCCTTACAAGAACTGTAACAAACACTACATTGGACACACCAGTAGAAAACGAGCCACCAGGATACATGAACACCAACTAGCCACAAAAAGACATGACCCTCTCTCACTAGTATCCTCACATATGGATGAGGACGTCCACCACTTCGACTTGGACAACACATCCATCCTAGGACAAGCCAAACAGACACATGCATGAGAATTCCTAGAAGCATGGCATTCCAACTGGAATTCTATCAACAAACATCTTGACTTGCATCCCATTTACCACCCTTTGAGAAAAAGAACAGGAAATGACATCACCATAGGGAATGACATCACCACAGGAAATGACACACCAACCCAAGGAAACCCAAACATAGAAATAGAAAGTGGGTTACACCACCAGTGCTTCATCCAGAGGCTCACTGAAGATGTTACTGAGTAAGGTGATGAAACATCTGAACATGAACCTTCCAGCTCAGTGAGCAAACCTACATCCAGAACCACAACCTGAGCTACAAATCTTCGCAAAACTTGCTAGTCCAAAAATGTGCAGCTTAGGCGAGTTGGCCATGCTAAATTGCCCATAGTGTTCAGCGATGTGTGGGTTAGGTGCATTAGTCTGGGGTAAATTTAGAGTAATAGGGGAATGGGTCTGGGTGGGATACTCATTGGAGGGTCGGTGTGGACTTGTTGGGCCAAAGGGCCAGTTTCCACACTGTAGCGGTCAGGGACATTCGGCCTTGGATCTTCGGGTGACCATCCTCCAAGGTGGACTTTGGGATATGCAACAACGCCAAGTGGCTGAGCAGAGGCTGATAACCAAGTTCAGTTCCCATGGGGATGGCCTCAACTGGGACATTGGTTTCACGTCACACACCAGGCAACCCCACTACATTATACAGTCTCTCAAACACATGCACACACACACACACTCTTCAACACTTACACAGACCTTCTCTCATACACATACACTCTCTCATACACACACACGCACCCTCTCACAGCCATATATTCTGTCACACTCAAGCACACGCACATACATGCATTCTCACACCCTCTCCCACATAGGCTTTCCCTCTCTCTCACACACACCACTCTCTCACACACACACTACATATACAGTATAAGTCTACAGATGAATTTTCATTTGCAGATTTTTATTTGCAAATACACTCTATTTTGTTCAAAAAGCACACAATCTGTAGGCAGTCAGTCCATGTGACATTTTATAAATTCCTTCTTTGGAAACAGAACCAGTCTGACTCAAGGTTGGGATACTAACCTCACACCTTTAATGCCGCGTCTGAGCTGTTCACTTTTTATAAAACCTTAAGTTATCTCAGGGCTGTGACATGAAAAGAACTTCTGGGATTTACATATTAATCCATTGACCCCCTTTCTAAATGATTAAAGACTTCCCAGCATTCTCGGTTTGTCCAATACATCGTGTCAGTTGTACGACACTTTGATCTTTGACTATAAAGTTTGTTTCTATGATCCTGCCCCACTGCCTACCTGATGAAGGAGCAGTGCTCTGAAAGCTAGTGCTTCCAAATACACCTGCTGTTGGCTGATCCCTAACTCTGCCCAGCCCAGGCTGATCCCAGCTCTGCCCCATGATGTTATGGGTGAGTGTGTTTCCATGTCTATGTGTATGTCTGCAGCTGGGGCTCACCCACAGAGACATTCATCCAACAGAATTTGGAAAAGAACCAGCTTCTCCACCAACAACCCTTCCTGATTCAATCTCCCCTGAACCTTCCCTGCTCTGAGGGGAAGTATGTCAATCTTTTAGGCCGAGCTCCCTGATTGGACCAGATTAACAGCCCCAATCAGGGAACTCAGATTCTATGAGGGCCACCTGGCTGTACCTGTTACTGTCATTACATTATCCCACCTACAGACCTCTGACTTCACCTCTCTGCTCTTTGTTCCTGTTTATCTTTCGCCCCATTAGTTTCCCAAGCACCTCTTTCCTCCGGTAAATGTTATTACATTTATTTCCTCTCAATGTCTTGCCCCTTAATTGTTCAGTATATTTGGAATGCTGTTAGTACTTTTTCCTGTAAAGACTGAGGTAAAGTCTTTAGTTAACCCCTCTGCCAATTTCTGCTTGCCCATTATTATTATTTCCCCACCCTCGTTCTCGATTGGATTTCGGTTTACTTTGGCCTATCTCTTCCTCTTCACATATTTTGAAGAAGCTCTTGTCATCAGTTTTGATATTGCTCGCTGGTTTACCCTTAAACTTGAGTTCTCCTTTTCTGGCCATCCTTTGTTGGTTTTTAAAACTTTCTCAGGTCTCTAGTTTACCACTAATCATTTCCACATCTTGTGTCTTTTATTTCAACTTGATGCTCAAATTAACGTCCTTGGCTAACTATGACTTGGAGGTGCCAGTGTTGGACAGGGGTGGACTAAGTTAAACATCACACAACACCAGGTCATAGTTCAACAGGTTTTTATTTGGAAGCACTAGCTTTCGGAGCGCTGCTCCCTCATGAGGTGGTTGTGTGATTTTTACCTTTGGATAACTATGGACAGTTTATCCCTTCTTAGAAACCTCCTTTCCCACAAGAATATGTCTTCAGTGTGGGTCATGAACTATTTCTTAAAATGTCTGCTAACATTCATCAATCCACTTCCTGCTAAACTCCATTTCCAGGTCACTCCAATCCACTCTGCCCTGATTCCTTTGTTATTATCCTTCTTTGAAGTTTAGTGCTGACACCAGTTGTTTCTGACACTAGTTTCTCACTCCCAAACTGAATGCCAACTTCTCCCATGTATGGTCACAGTTTCCCAGGGAATCTTTCACCCTGAGATCATTTATTAAACCTGTATCACCTGATCCCAAATAGCCTAATTCTTGCTTGGACCCATACCAGCTTGTTCAAGAAGACTCGATGGATTCTCCCACATGGTTACCTGCACCAAGTTGATTCTCCCGCTCTACGTAAAGATTAAAATGTGGCCTATTTTACAAACCCTCATCATCTCCTGATGTATTCTCTGTCCTTGTGATAAGCTATTGTGCAATGGGGGAGAGGAGATGGGTATAGTTTACTCCCACCAGCGTTTTCCTCCCCATTGTTATTTCTCACATTCCACCACATTGATTTGACATTCTCCATGTGGACTGATCTTTTCCTGTTATCACCCTTTCCCTCATACTGACACTCTTTCCTTCTGCATGTCCTTTCAAACAGCCACATCCCTCTGAATATTCAGTAGGCAGCTTTGATCTCCTTGTAACTATGTCTTTGTCATGGGCATAAGATCATTATTCTTAATAAACTTTATTTGTGCTGCTTGTTCATTCGGTTCATATTGAATTCAGGAAAGAACCATGAATACTGTCTTGAGATGCTCCATCACCAGGTGCTATAGAAATCAAAGTTGGTGTAATGTAGAAATGGGGTGGGTGGGGTGTAAAATCCATTTCCCCCCCCCCTCAGTTCCTGGTCACAAGTGGCTGTTGTGCAGCCTCAGTTACCATGCACCTCCCAGTCCAGGACCACGGCTGAGGGCAATTGGGATGGAACCCGACTTAATGGGAACGTTCAGAAGGGGGATTGGATCGAAACTGGAAGAGGAGAAATGTTCCGGGCTGTGTGGTGGATGACAGGGGGATGTGGGAATAATTGGAGAGATCTTTCAAAGAACTGGCACAGGCTCAATGGGCTGAATGGCCTCCTGGACCATTCTGAGAAGGCTTTACTTTGAAACATCTTTACAGTGTATCAGTTGGTATCAGTACAAACCCCCTGCTGACCCGTCAAAACTCGAGTAATTTGTGTTCAAACCAGAGCTGTCCCCAGATGCTGTTATCCTGCTGAGCCCTTCCACCCTTTCCTGTCTACATCCCACCTGAGATTGGCCTGTTCCAATCCAGGAATTTTGTTCTGTGAGTCAGCATTCCTTTCTATGGAATGTTTCCTGGTGTCTGATGGAAACTCTGTTGGTTTCTCGTTCATTCCTTTCCTGATCCTCCCTGTCTGTCAGTGGAGGCCTGTGACCAGTGGAGTGCCACAAGGATCGGTGTTGGGTCCACGAATTTTTGTCATTTACATAAATGATTTGGATGTGAGCATAAGAGGTACAGTTAGTAAGTTTGCCGATGACACCAAAATTGGAGGTGTAGTGGACAGCGAAGAGGGTTACCTCAGATTACAACAGGATCTGGACCAGATGAGCCAATGGGCTGAGGAGTGGCAGATGGAGTTTAATTCAGACAAATGTGAGGCGCTGCATTTTGGGAAAGCAAATCTTAGCAGGACTTATACACTTAATGGTAAGGTCCTAGGGAGTGTTGCTGAACAAAGAGACCTTGGAGTGCAGGTTCATAGCTCCTTGAAAGTGGAATGGCAGGTAGATAGGATAGTGAAGGCAGCGTTTGGTATGCTTTCCTTTATTGGTCAGAGTATTGAGTACAGGAGTTGGGAGGCCATGTGGCGGCTGTGCAGGACATTGGTTAGGCCACTGTTAGGAAGGAGACCAGAATTGCACGCAATATTCTATCGGAAAGATGCTGTGAAACTTGAAAGGGTTCAGAAAAGATTTACAAGGATGTTGCCAGGGTTGGAGGGTTTGAGCTACAGGGAGAGGCTGAACAGGCTGGGGCTGTTTTCACTGGAGCGTCGGAGGCTGAGGGGTGACCTTATAGAGGTTTACAAAATTATGAGGGGCATGGATAGGGTAAATAGACAAAGTCTTTTCCCTGGGGTGGGGGAGTCCAGAACTAGGGGGCATAGGTTTAGGGTGAGAGGGGAAAGATATAAAAGAGACCTGAGAGGCAATGTTTTCACACAGAGGGTGGTACGTGTATTGAATGAGCTGCCAGAGGAAGTGGTGGAGGCTGGTACAATTGCAACATTTAAGAGGCATTTGGATGGGTATATGAATAGGAAGGGTTTGGAGGGATATGGGCTGGGTGCTGGCAGGTGGGACTAGATTGGGTTGGGATATCTGGGTCAGCATGGACGGGTTCCATGCTGTACATCTCGATAACTTTATTGTGTGTAAATATTGCTGGGGATCCCCCTTCCCTGTTCCTCACTTTATCCTTCAGTCCTTCTCTGTGTAACACTGACAGTGAATGGAGAGACTCTGACAGGAAATGTTTCCCTTTGAAAACACTCCACCTGGCGCAGGTCTGGTGAAACTGGAATACCCCCCATCCCAGTGTAAAATTGTGACATGGAAC
Source organism: Hemiscyllium ocellatum (assembly GCF_020745735.1). Taxonomy (NCBI): domain Eukaryota; kingdom Metazoa; phylum Chordata; class Chondrichthyes; order Orectolobiformes; family Hemiscylliidae; genus Hemiscyllium; species Hemiscyllium ocellatum. The sequence goes on along the minus strand of NC_083446.1, from coordinate 1,774,783 downwards.
AGAACAGATACACACAGTTATTCAACACGTCGTGATGTATTAATCGCCCTTGATGATCAAGATTTTACAAACCAAACTCTAAAAGCAAATCCAATAAGTCTAACAACAGCAACAGGTAAAGAAATAACAGCAGCACCCGCTGCAGTAACCCCAAGTACAGCACGAAGGACCTGTGGGGTGAGATGACATCAGTGAGAGACAGAAACAGACACAACACTGAAGGTTCAGGGAATCCCAGCTTTATTCCCTCTGGCCAGTCACTGAGGGCATGACTCCAAGTGACCCTTCCCAATCCCCATCTGGTGAACAAGTGCCCCAGACCCCATTCCCATTCTCTGGAATATCCAGGTCCCACCCACATCCATATCCATTTGGGATGTTCCATACCAATCCACCCACCAAGGGCCTGGAGTAAAAACAGCAGCTGTAACTTTTCACAATATCTTTATCCAAACCCACATCCACACACAGCTGGGAGGGAGGTGGGGAAGTGTTAGTCTCAGAGAGCACGGGGATGAGGAGGGAACACGACTCAGTGTGAGCTGGGACCCATGGCTCACAGATTTTGGGATGAGCTGAAGTTTATTGTTATTGATTGATTCCGCCTGGATTGGTGCTGAGCCTGACTTCACTGCCCAGTGACTACTGCCCTGATCATCAGCCCTGCTCCTGGAAGGAAATGTGTTGTATTTTTAACCAGGAAGCAGGTTCACTTTGTCGTTATTCTAATCAGTCTGTTCAGCAATGTTCCTGCATTTCCCTGGAGCCACTGGCACATGAAGTCAGGCTCCTGGGCTCAGAGGTAGGGACACTGCCACTGCAGCACAACACAGAAGGAGTTAGTTGAGTCTGGGATCACTCCTCCTCTCATTGACTGGATCCAGTTCCTACTCTGCCCATTGGAGTTATTCCTGTCTGACCACAGAGAGCCATCGAGTACTGCCCCCTGGCGTCATCGACAAGTCAGTGCTGTCTGCTCTCCTGTGCAGTATTCACATCAAACAAACTCAGGCCATTCGGCTCATCGACTGCACTCTTCTGTAACCCCACCCCCCACATCCCTGCTTCCTCCGTCCCCTTCCATCCCTGCCCCCTCAATCCCCCTCCCCATCTATTCCTGCCCCTCCCTCCTGAATCCCCATCCCCACTCCATCATCGCTTCCTTGCCCTCCCCCTCCATTCCTGCCCACCCACCCTCCCCTCTCCATCCTCACCCCCACCACACTCCCCCTCTGATACTGCTCCCACCCCCTCACACTCTCCCCTCGGCTTCCAACCCCACCCCCACACACTCACTGACTCTCTCCCACACACACACTCAACACACTCACTGACCCTCTCCCACACACACACTCAACACACTCACTGACCCTCTCTCACAAGCACAGAGACACTCAACACACTCACTGACACATACACATGCTCACACACAGAGACACATTCACAGACACTCATACACATTCTCACACTCACACACATACAATCACAGTCACTGACTCACACATACACTCACTTACTCACACACTTCCACATAAACTCTCAGACTCACACACATTCACTGACACTCACTGACTCTCACACTCACTCAGACACAAACAATACACACTCACACCCATTCCCTGACTCTCTCACACTCAGAATCTCACACACACTCCACTGATTCTCACACACAAACTCATACACACTCATTGACTCACACACAGAGTCTCACACACACACACACAGAGTCAGATACACACTCACTGACCCACACACTCACACTCACTGACCCACACATACAGACTCACACACACACTGACTGACTCTCTCACACACAGACTCACACACACACTGACTGACTCTCACACAAACACACAGACCCACACAGACACACTCACTGATTCACTCACTCACCCACACACAGATTCTCTCTCACAGACACACAGTCAGATTCAGACTCACACTGACCCACACAAACTCACACTCAAAGACATTCACACTCGAAAGTTTGCAGGTAAGCACGTGGAACAGTTTGACACAAAGAAATATCTAAATATAATGGACCTATAAATATCGCTGTCTTTCTAGCTGAGTAGATGTATGATGTCTTTAATACAATCTGGATCTATATATAGAGAGATATTTATGGAGGCAGATTTGAATCAAGTAAGCAATTACTTCCTGACAGTCTCTCACATCATTGGAGTGGGTCCTGACTGATTCATTGATGGTTAGTGTGCCTATCAGAGGGCAGAGAGCAGGCTGCTGGATACAGCAACACAGTCGTTACCAGACCAGCCTGGCCCTTACACACACAGGGACATAACAGGCAGCAACAAAACATCCAGGAACCAATATCGCTTTCTGTTGGTGGGAGCTGGAATTAAATGTTTATGGAATACACAAAGAGGTTTAATCCCCCCCATTCTCGTTGTAAAAGTTTGAAAGTAAAATCTCTACCTCAGCACCAACTCCGCGACCACTGGGTAATCACCGGGTTCCACAGTGGGGTGTGCACCAGGAAGGACATTGGCAGCAATTGGGGGGGGGGGGGGAAATGAGAGAGATACTGGGAAAGGGAGGGGTGGGGGGAGGAATTGCAGAGATACTGGGAAAGGGTTGGGGTGGGGGGAGGAATTGCAGAGATACTGGGAAAGGGTTGGGGTGGGGGGAGGAATTGCAGAGATACTGGGAAAGGGTTGGGGTGGGGGGAGGAATTGCAGAGATACTGGGAAAGGGAGGGGTGGGGGGAGGAATTGGAGAGTTAATTGGAAGGGTCAGCACGGGATCAGTGACCGAATGGCCTAGTCACGTGCTGGCAATGTCTATCAGGCCCACTTTAAGAACGCGACACGTGCCACATGGTGAAGAGATGGGATTAACTGTGGACAGAAATAACAGGAAGGAGCCACTTAATTCCCTCAGCGTCATCCTCCCTCGCCCTGAAGGGGCTGACTCTCACTGGGGTTCGGGGTCTCCCTCCCTCTCCCTCTCACTGGGGTTCGGGGTTTCCCTCCCTCTCCCCCTCACTGGGGTTCGGTGTCTCCCTCCCTCTCCCTCTCACTGGGGTTCGGGGTTTCCCTCCCCCTCCCTCTCACTGGGGTTCGGGGTCTCCCTCCCACTCACTGGGGTTCGGGGTTTCCCTCCCTCTCCCCCTCACTGGGGTTCGGGGTCTCCCTCCCCCTCCCTCTCACTGGGGTTCGGGGTCTCCCTCCCTCTCCCCCTCACTGGGGTTCGGGGTCTCCCTCCCTCTCCCCCTCACTGGGGTTCGGGGTCTCCCTCCCCCTCCCCCTCACTGGGGTTCGGGGTCTCCCTCCCCCTCCCCCTCACTGGGGTTCGGGGTCTCCCTCCCCCTCCCCCTCACTGGGGTTCGGGGTCTCCCTCCCCCTCCCTCTCACTGGGGTTCGGGGTCTCCCTCCCCCTCCCTCTCACTGGGGTTCGGGGTCTCCCTCCCTCTCACTGGGGTTCGGGGTCTCCCTCCCCCTCCCTCTCACTGGGGTTCGGGGTCTCGCTCCCCCTCCCTCTCACTGGGGTTCGGGGTCTCCCTCCCCCTCCCTGGGGTTCGGGGTCTCCCTCCCCCTCCCTGGGGTTCGGGGTCTCCCTCCCCCTCCCTCTCACTGGGGTTCGGGGTCTCCCTCCCCCTCCCTCTCACTGGGGTTCGGGGTTTCCCTCCCTTTCCCTCTCACTGGGGTTCGGGGTCTTCCTCCCTCTCCCTCTCACTGGGGTTCGGGGTCTCCCTCCCTCTCCCTGGGGTTCGGGGTCCCCCTCCCTCTCGGGTTCGGGATCTCCCTCCCTCTCACTGGGGTTCAGAATCTCCCTCCCCCTCCCTCTCACTGGGGTTCGGGATCTCCCTCCCTCTCCCTCTCACTGGGGTTCGGGGTCTCCCTCTCCCTCTCACTGGGGTTCGGGGTCTCTCTCACTGGGGTTCGGGGTCTCCCTCCCTCTCCCTCTCACTGGGGTTCGGGGTCTCCCTCCCTCTCCCTCTCACTGGGGTTCGGGGTCTCCCTCCCTCTCCCTCTCACTGGGGTTCGGGGTCTCCCTCCCTCTCCCTCTCACTGGGGTTCGGGGTCTCCCTCCCTCTCCCTCGGGTTCGGGGTCTCCCTGCCTCTCGGGTTCGGGATCTCCCTCCCCCTCCCTCTCACTGGGGTTCGGGATCTCCCTCCCCCTCCCTCTCACTGGGGTTCGGGATCTCCCTCCCCCTCCCTCTCACTGGGGTTCGGGATCTCCCTCCCCCTCCCTCTCACTGGGGTTCGGGGTCTCCCTCCCCCTCCCTCTCACTGGGGTTCGGGGTCTCCCTCCCCCTCCCTCTCACTGGGGTTCGGGGTCTCCCTCCCTCTCCCTCTCACTGGGGTTCGGGGTCTCCCTCCCTCTCCCTCTCACTGGGGTTCGGGGTCTCCCTCCCTCTCACTGGGGTTCGGGGTCTCCCTCCCTCTCACTGGGGTTCGGGGTCTCCCTCCCCCTCACTGGGGTTCGGGGTCTCCCTCCCCCTCCCTGGGGTTCGGGATCTCCCTCCCTCTCACTGGGGTTCAGGATCTCCCTCCCCCTCCCTCTCCCTCTCACTGGGGTTCGGGATCTCCCTCCCCCTCCCTCTCATTGGGGTTCGGGGTTTCCCTCCCTCTCCCTCTCACTGAGGTACGGGGTCTCCCTCCCCCTCCCTCTCACTGGGGTTCGGGGTCTCCCTCCCTCTCCCTCTCCTGGGGTTCGGGGTCTCCCTCCCTCTCCCTCTCCTGGGGTTCGGGGTCTCCCTCCCTCTCCCTCTCCTGGGGTTCGGGTCTCCCTCTCCCTCTCACTGGGGTTCGGGATCTCCCTCCCCCTCCCTCTCACTGGGGTTCGGGATCTCCCTCCCCCTCCCTCCCTCACACTGGGGTTCGGGGTCTCCCTCCCTCTCACTGGGGTTCGGGTTCGGGGTCTCCCTCCCCCTCCCTCTCACTGGGGTTCGGGGTCTCCCTCCCCCTCCCTCTCACTGGGGTACGGGGTCTCCCTCCCCTCCCTCTCACTGGGGTTCGGGGTCTCCCTCCCCCTCCCTCTCACTGGGGTTCGGGGTCTCCCTCCCCCTCCCTCTCACTGGGGTTCGGGGTCTCCCTCCCTCTCACTGAGGTTCGGGGTCTCCCTCCCCCTCCCTCTCACTGAGGTTCGGGGTCTCCCTCCCTCCCTCTCACTGGGGTTCGGGGTCTCCCTCCCTCCCCCTCCCTGGGTTTCGAGGTCTCCCTCCCCCTCCCTCTCACTGGGGTTCGGGGTTTCCCTCCCTCCCCCTCCCTCTCACTGGGGTTCGGGGTCTCCCTCCCTCCCTCTCACTGGGGTTCGGGGTCTCCCTCCCTGGGGTTCGGGGTTTCCCTCCCTCTCACTGGGGTTCGGGGTCTCCCTCCCCCTCACTGGGGTTCGGGGTCTCCCTCTCCCTCTCACTGGGGTTCGGGGTCTCCCTCCCTCTCCCTCTCCTGGGGTTCGGGGTCTCCCTCCCTCTCCCTCTCCTGGGGTTCGGGGTCTCCCTCCCTCTCCCTCTCCTGGGGTTCGGGGTCTCCCTCCCTCCCTCTCCCGGGGTTCGGGATCTCCCTCCCTCCCTCCCTCTCCCTCTCACGGGGTTCGGGATCTCCCTCTCACGGGGTTCGGGATCTCCCTCCCTCCCTCTCCCTCTCACTGGGGTTCGGGATCTCCCTCCCTCCCTCTCCCTCTCACTGGGGTTCGGGGTCTCCCTCCCTCCCCCTCCCTCTCACTGGGGTTCGGGATCTCCCTCCCTCTCACTGGGGTTCAGGATCTCCCTCCCTCCCCCTCCCTCTCCCTCTCACTGGGGTTCGGGATCTCCCTCCCCTCCCCCTCCCTCTCACTGGGGTTCGGGATCTCCCTCCCTCTCACTGGGGTTCAGGATCTCCCTCCCTCCCCCTCCCTCTCCCTCTCACTGGGGTTCGGGGTCTCCCTCCCCTCCCTCTCACTGGGGTTCGGGGTCTCCCTCCCTCTCCCTCTCACTGGGGTTCGGGGTTTCCCTCCCTCTCCCTCTCACTGGGGTACGGGGTCTCCCTCCCCCTCCCTCTCACTGGGGTACGGGGTCTCCCTCCCCCTCCCTCTCACTGGGGTTCGGGGTCTCCCTCCCTCTCCCTCTCACTGGGGTTCGGGGTCTCCCTCTCACTGGGGTTCGGGGTCTCCCTCCCTCCCTCTCCCTGGGGTTCGGGGTCTCCCTCCCTCCCTCCCTCTCACTGGGGTTCGGGGTCTCCCTCCCCCTCCCTGGGTTTCGAGGTCTCCCTCCCCCTCCCTCTCACTGGGGTTCGGGGTTTCCCTCCCTCTCACTGGGGTTCGGGGTTTCCCTCCCTCTCACTGGGGTTCGGGGTCTCCCTCCCCCTCCCTCTCACTGGGGTTCAGGATCTCCCTCCCCCTCCCTCTCACTGGGGTTCGGGGTCTCCCTCTCACTGGGGTTCGGGGTCTCCCTCCCCCTCCCTGGGTTTCGAGGTCTCCCTCCCCCCCCCCCTCTCACTGGGGTTCGGGGTTTCCCTCCCTCCCTCCCCCTCCCTCTCACTGGGGTTCGGGGTCTCCCTCCCTCCCTCTCACTGGGGTTCGGGATCTCCCTCCCCCTCCCTCTCACTGGGGTTCGGGGTCTCCCTCCCTCTCCCTCTCACTGGGGTTCAGGGTTTCCCTCCCTCTCCCTCTCACTGGGGTTCGGGGTCTCCCTCCCCTCCCTCTCACTGGGGTTCGGGGTCTCCCTCTCCCTCTCACTGGGGTTCGGGGTCACACTCCCTCTCCCTCTCCTGGGGTTCGGGGTCTCCCTCCCTCTCCCTCTCACTGGGGTTCGGGATCTCCCTCCCCCTCCCTCTCACTGGGGTTCGGGGTCTCCCTCCCCCTCCCTCTCACTGGGGTTCGGGGTCTCCCTCCCCCTCCCTCTCACTGGGGTTCGGGGTCTCCCTCCCCCTCCCTCTCACTGGGGTTCGGGGTCTCCCTCCCTCTCCCTCTCCTGGGGTTCGGGGTCTCCCTCTCCCTCTCCTGGGGTTCGGGGTCTCCCTCCCTCCCTCTCCCTCTCACTGGGGTTCGGGGTTTCCCTCCCTCTCACTGGGGTTTGGGGTCTCCCTCCCCCTCCCTCTCACTGGGGTTCGGGGTCTCCCTCTCCCTCTCACTGGGGTTCGGGGTCTCCCTCCCTCCCTCTCCCTCTCACGGGGTTCGGGATCTCCCTCCCTCCCTCTCCCTCTCACTGGGGTTCGGGATCTCCCTCCCTCCCTCTCCCTCTCACTGGGGTTCGGGATCTCCCTCCCTCCCTCTCCCTCTCACTGGGGTTCGGGATCTCCCTCCCTCCCCCTCCCTCTCACTGGGGTTCGGGGTCTCCCTCTCCCTCTCACTGGGGTTCGGGGTCTCCCTCCCTCCCTCTCCCTCTCACGGGGTTCGGGATCTCCCTCCCTCCCTCTCCCTCTCACTGGGGTTCGGGATCTCCCTCCCTCCCCCTCCCTCTCCCTCTCACTGGGGTTCGGGATCTCCCTCCCTCCCTCTCCCTCTCACTGGGGTTCGGGATCTCCCTCCCTCCCCCTCCCTCTCACTGGGGTTCGGGATCTCCCTCCCTCTCACTGGGGTTCAGGATCTCCCTCCCCCTCCCTCTCACTGGGGTTCGGGATCTCCCTCTCACTGGGGTTCGGGGTCTCCCTCCCCCTCCCTCTCACTGAGGTTCGGGGTCTCCCTCCCTCCCTCCCTCTCACTGGGGTTCGGGGTCTCCCTCCCCCTCCCTGGGTTTCGAGGTCTCCCTCCCCCTCCCTCTCACTGGGGTTCGGGGTTTCCCTCCCTCCCCCTCCCTCTCACTGGGGTTCGGGGTCTCCCTCCCTCCCTCTCACTGGGGTTCGGGGTCTCCCTCCCTCTCACTGGGGTTCGGGGTCTCCCCCCCCCTCCCTCTCACTGGGGTTCAGGATCTCCCTCCCCCTCCCTCTCACTGGGGTTCGGGATCTCCCTCTCACTGGGGTTCGGGGTCTCCCTCCCCCTCCCTCTCACTGAGGTTCGGGGTCTCCCTCCCTCCCTCCCTCTCACTGGGGTTCGGGGTCTCCCTCCCCCTCCCTGGGTTTCGAGGTCTCCCTCCCCCTCCCTCTCACTGGGGTTCGGGGTTTCCCTCCCTCCCCCTCCCTCTCACTGGGGTTCGGGGTCTCCCTCCGTCCCTCTCACTGGGGTTCGGGGTCTCCCTCCCTCTCACTGGGGTTCGGGGTCTCCCCCCCCCCTCCCTCTCACTGGGGTTCGGGGTCTCCCTCCCCCTCCCTCTCACTGGGGTTCGGGGTCTCCCTCTCACTGGGGTTCGGGATCTCCCTCCCTCTCACTGGGGTTCAGGATCTCCCTCCCCCTCCCTCTCACTGGGGTTCGGGATCTCCCTCCCCCTCCCTCTCACTGGGGTTCGGGGTTTCCCTCCCTCTCCCTCTCACTGGGGTTCGGGGTTTCCCTCCCTCTCCCTCTCACTGGGGTTCGGGGTCTCCCTCCCCCTCCCTCTCACTGGGGTACGGGGTCTCCCTCCCCCTCCCTCTCACTGGGGTTCGGGGTCTCCCTCTCCCTCTCACTGGGGTTCGGGGTCTCCCTCCCTCTCCCTCTCCCTCTCCTGGGGTTCGGGGTCTCCCTCCCTCCCTCTCCCTGGGGTTCGGGATCTCCCTCCCCCTCCCTCTCCCTGGGGTTCGGGGTCTCCCTCCCCCTCCCTCCCTCCCTCTCACTGGGGTACGGGGTCTCCCTCCCCCTCCCTCTCACTGGGGTTCGGGGTCTCCCCCTCCCTCTCACTGGGGTTCGGGGTCTCCCTCCCTCTCCCTCTCCTGGGGTTCGGGGTCTCCCTCCCTCCCCCTGGGGTTCGGGGTCTCCCTCCCTCCCCCTGGGGTTCGGGGTCTCCATCCCCCTCCCTCTCACTGGGGTTCGGGGTCTCCCTCCCTCTCACTGGGGTTCGGGTTCGGGGTCTCCCTCCCCCTCCCTCACACTGGGGTTCGGGGTCCCCCTCCCTCACACTGGGGTTCGGGGTCTCCCTCCCTCACACTGGGGTTCGGGGTCTCCCTCCCCCTCCCTCTCACTGGGGTTCGGGGTCTCCCTCCCTCTCCCTCTCCTGGGGTTCGGGGTCTCCCTCCCTCCCCCTCTCCTGGGGTTCGGGGTCTCCCTCCCTCCCCCTGGGGTTCGGGGTCTCCATCCCCCTCCCTCTCACTGGGGTTCGGGGTCTCCATCCCTCTCCCTCTCACTGGGGTTCGGGGTCTCCCTCCCCCTCCCTCTCACTGGGGTTCGGGGTCTCCCTCCCCCTCCCTCTCACTGGGGTTCGGGGTCTCCCTCCCCCTCCCTCTCACTGGGGTTCGGGGTCTCCCTCCCCCTCCCTCTCACTGGGGTTCGGGGTCTCCCTCCCCCTCCCTCTCACTGGGGTTCGGGGTCTCCCTCCCCCTCCCTCTCACTGGGGTTCGGGGTCTCCCTCCCCCTCACTGGGGTTCGGGGTCTCCCTCCCCCTCCCTCTCACTGGGGTTCGGGGTCTCCCTCCCCCTCCCTCTCACTGGGGTTCGGGGTCTCCCTCCCCCTCCCTCTCACTGGGGTTCGGGGTCTCCCTCCCCCTCCCTCTCACTGGGGTTCGGGGTCTCCCTCCCCCTCCCTCTCACTGGGGTTCAGGGTCTCCCTCCCCCTCCCTCTCACTGGGGTTCGGGGTCTCCCTCCCTCTCCCTCTCACTGGGGTTCGGGATCTCCCTCTCACTGGGGTTCGGGGTTTCCCTCCCCCTCCCTCTCACTGGGGTTCGGGGTTTCCCTCCCCCTCCCTCTCACTGGGGTTCGGGGTTTCCCTCCCCCTCCCTCTCACTGGGGTTCGGGGTTTCCCTCCCCCTCCCTCTCACTGGGGTTCGGGGTTTCCCTCCCCCTCCCTCTCCCTGGGGTTCGGGGTTTCCCTCCCCCTCCCACTCCCTGGGGTTCGGGATCTCTCTCCCCCTCCCTCTCACTGGGGTCGGGGTCTCCCTCCCCCTCCCTCTCACTGGGGTTCGGGGTCTCCCTCCCCCTCCCTCTCACTGGGGTTCGGGGTCTCCCTCCCCCTCCCTCTCACTGGGGTTCGGGGTCTCCCTCCCCCTCCCTCTCACTGGGGTTCGGGGTCTCCCTCTCACTGGGGTACGGGGTCTCCCTCCCCCTCCCTCTCACTGGGGTTCGGGGTCTCCCCCTCCCTCTCACTGGGGTTCGGGGTCTCCCTCCCTCTCCCTCACCTGGGGTTCGGGGTCTCCCTCCCTCCCTCTCCCTCTCACTGGGGTTCGGGATCTCCATCCCCCTCCCTCTCACTGGGGTTCGGGGTCTCCCTCCCTCTCACTGGGGTTCGGGTTCGGGGTCTCCCTCCCCCTCCCTCTCACTGGGGTTCGGGGTCTCCCTCCCTCTCCCTGGGGTACGGGGTCTCCCTCCCCCTCCCTCTCACTGGGGTTCGGGGTCTCCCTCCCCCTCCCTCTCACTGGGGTTCGGGGTCTCCCTCCCCCTCCCTCTCACTGGGGTTCGGGGTCTCCCTCCCTCTCACTGGGGTTCGGGGTCTCCCTCCCCCTCCCTCTCACTGAGGTTCGGGGTCTCCCTCCCTCCCTCCCTCCCTCTCACTGGGGTTCGGGGTCTCCCTCCTCCTCCCTGGGTTTCGAGGTCTCCCTCCCCCTCCCTCTCACTGGGGTTCGGGGTTTCCCTCCCTCCCCCTCCCTCTCACTGGGGTTCGGGGTTTCCCTCCCTCCCCCTCCCTCTCACTGGGGTTCGGGGTCTCCCTCCCTCCCTCTCACTGGGGTTCGGGGTCTCCCTCCCTCCCTCTCACTGGGGTTCGGGGTTTCCCTCCCTCTCACTGGGGTTCGGGGTCTCCCTCCCTCTCCCTCTCCTGGGGTTCGGGGTCTCCCTCCCTCCCTCTCCCTCTCACTGGGGTTCGGGGTCTCCCTCCCTCCCTCTCCCTCTCACTGGGGTTCGGGATCTCCCTCCCCCTCCCTCTCACTGGGGTTCGGGGTCTCCCTCCCTCTCCCTCTCACTGGGGTTCGGGTTCGGGTTCGGGTTCGGGGTCTCCCTCCCCCTCCCTCTCACTGGGGTTCGGGGTCTCCCTCCCCCTCCCTCTCACTGGGGTACGGGGTCTCCCTCCCCCTCCCTCTCACTGGGGTTCGGGGTCTCCCTCCCCCTCCCTCTCCCTCTCACTGAGGTTCGGGGTCTCCCTCCCTCCCTCTCACTGGGGTTCGGGGTCTCCCTCCCCCTCCCTGGGTTTCGAGGTCTCCCTCCCCCTCCCTCTCACTGGGGTTCGGGGTTTCCCTCCCTCCCCCTCCCTCTCACTGGGGTTCGGGGTCTCCCTCCCCCTCCCTCTCACTGGGGTTCGGGGTCTCCCTCCCTCCCTCTCCCTCTCACTGGGGTTCGGGGTTTCCCTCCCTCTCACTGGGGTTCGGGGTCTCCCTCCCCCTCCCTGGGTTTCGAGGTCTCCCTCTCACTGGGGTTCGGGGTTTCCCTCCCTCCCCCTCCCTCTCACTGGGGTTCGGGGTTTCCCTCCCTCCCCCTCCCTCTCACTGGGGTTCGGGGTCTCCCTCCCCCTCCCTGGGGTTCGGGGTCTCCCTCCCCCTCCCTCTCACTGGGGTTCGGGGTCTCCCTCCCCCTCCCTCTCACTGGGGTTCGGGGTCTCCCTCCCCCTCCCTCTCACTGGGGTTCGGGGTCTCCCTCCCCCTCCCTCTCACTGGGGTTCGGGGTCTCCCTCCCCCTCCCTCTCACTGGGGTTCGGGGTCTCCCTCCCCCTCCCTCTCACTGGGGTTCGGGGTCTCCCTCCCTCTCCCTCTCACTGGGGTCCCTCTGTAATGACACTCCGTGTTATTGTGAGGTGGGGGGGTCTCTGGGTGGGTATTGACCAGGGAAACCCAATGCTCTGTGCAGCTGGTGAAGTGCTGAGCCCCTGTGAACCTGGGCTGGAGCCCAGAGCTCTCAGTTAGTGCTTAATGAAACGTTGAGGGGAGATTAGGGTCAGCAGTAAGAGGATTCTTTGATTAATTTTCCTGTGTGTTGCAAGTGGGGCCAGTATTAAGACACACATTACCCTCCCGCACACCTCCAGTTCTGTCACTCCAAACCCACGCACAACACCATTAAAAACCTGGTTGCCTGGATACCATCGTGACGTATTCTTAGTTAACACTGCCCTCACTGCTGGTGGGGAGATGGTATCAGGCCTACAGGGAAGGGGAGAGACAGAGAGAGAGAGAGAGAGGCATAGAGAGAGAAGAGAGAAGAGAGAGAGAGAACAACATACACACATATACTCAGACACATGTACACACATTAACTCACACACATCCAGACTGACATATACACACACAATCACTCAGTTACATATAATCAGTGCCATCAGTGCCCGCTGCCTCAGCGCTGACCCTCCGACAGCGCCCGCTGCCTCAGCGCTGACCCTCCGACAGCGCCCGCTGCCTCAGCGCTGACCCTCCGACAGCGCCCGCTCCCTCAGCGCTGACCCTCCGACAGCGCCCGCTCCCTCAGCGCTGACCCTCCGACAGCGCCCGCTCCCTCAGCGCTGACCCTCCGACAGCGCGGCACTCCCTCAGCACTGACCCCCTGACAGTGCGGCACTCCCTCAGCACTGACCCCCTGACAGTGCAGCACTCCCTCACTGCTGCACATTAGCTTTCCAAGACAAAAATGAATTGAAAAAAATATACACCGGTCCGTGTACAGAAATGATAGAATCCCTACAGGTGGAAGGAGACTACTTTGACCCTCTGAGCAGCATCCCATCCTCGTGCCCAAACCCTGCATTTCCCATGGCTAACCCAGTTAATACACACATCCCTGGGCACTATGGGATCATTTCCCATGATACCATCTCCCCACCAGCAGTGAGGGTCATTTCCCATGGCCAACCCACCCTAACCTGCACATCCCTGGGCACTATGGGACAATTTCCCACGGCCAATCCACCCTAACCTTCACATTTTTGGAATGTGGGAGGAAACCGGAGCACCCGGAGGAAACCCACGCAGACACAGGAAGATGTGCAAATTCCACACAGACAGTTGCCCAAGGCTGGGATCGAACCTGGGAGCCTGGCACTGTGAGGCAGCAGTGCTAACCACTGAGCCACCGTGCCAGCCCCTGAGCTCCTACATGGAATAACAGCCATCACTTTACAACCTAAAGGAGGCCACCGAGAATGTCAGGCTATTGAACCCAGCCCGTGTTAATTTACTATTTGGATTTGTGTTGCCTGTCTTTCTATCATTTCCCCGTCTGTAACATTGGTGCTACGTTATCTGTTTTTTCTCGGCCCCAGTGGTGAGTGGGTTTGTGTGTTTGGAGTCTGATTGGATTAGGAATCCTTCCTTCAGTCTGGAATTCCTTACAGTTCAGTGTGGAACAGGAATATCCTTACTGACTTCTGAATGATGCAGGGAGGTCAGTGCTGCCTCTGTCCAGGGACACAGTCACACAGGAAGGTTGGAGTAACTGGGATCCGGTACTGTCTGTGAGGGTCGGTGTAACTGGGATCCGGTACGGTCTGTGAGGGTCGGTGTAACTGGGATCCGGTACGGTCTGTGAGAGTCGGTGAAACTGGGATCCGGTACGGTCTGTGAGAGTCGGTGAAACTGGGATCCGGTACGGTCTGTGAGGGTCAGTGTAACTGGGATCCGGTACGGTCTGTGAGGGTCAGTGTAACTGGGATCCGGTACATTCTGTGAGGGTCGGTGTAACTGGGATCCGGTACGGTCTGTGAGGGTCGGTGTAACTGGGATCCGGTACGGTCTGTGAGGGTCGGTGTAACTGGGATCCGGTACACTATGAGGGTCGGTGTAACTGGGATCCGGTACGGTCTGTGAGAGTCGGTGTAACTGGGATCCGGTACACTCTGTGAGGGTCGGTGTAACTGGGATCCGGTACGGTCTGAGAGGGTCGGTGTAACTGGGATCCGGTACGGTCTGGGAGGGTCGGTGTAACTGGGATCCGGTACGGTCTGGGAGGGTCGGTGTAACTGGGATCCGGTACGGTCTGGGAGGGTCGGTGTAACTGGGATCCGGTACGGTCTGTGAGGGTCGGTGTAACTGGGATCCGGTACACTGTGTGAGGGTCGGTGTAACTGGGATCCGGTACATTCTGTGAGGGTCGGTGTAACTGGCATCCGGTACATTCTGTGAGGGTCGGTGTAACTGGGATCCGGTACGGTCTGTGAGGGTCGGTGTAACTGGGATCCGGTACGGACTGTGAGGGTCGGTGTAACTGGGATCCGGTACACTATGAGAGTCGGTGTAACTGGGATCCGGTACGGTCTGTGAGGGTCGGTGTAACTGGGATCCGGTACATTCTGTGAGGGTCGGTGTAACTGGGATCCGGTACGGTCCGTGAGGGTCGGTGTAACTGGGATCCGGTACGGTCCGTGAGGGTCGGTGTAACTGGGATCCGGTACGGTCTGTGAGGGTCGGTGTAACTGGGATCCGGTACTGTCTGTGAGGGTCGGTGTAACTGGGACCCGGTACGGTCTGTGAGGTTCGGCGTAACTGGGATCCGGTACGGTCTGTGAGGGTCGGTGTAACTGGGATCCGGTACGGTCTGTGAGGGTCGGTGTAACTGGGATCCGGTACACTATGAGAGTCGGTGTAACTGGGATCCGGTACGGTCTGAGAGAGTCGGTGTAACTGGGATCCGGTACGGTCTGAGAGAGTCGGTGTAACTGGGATCCGGTACATTCTGTGAGGGTCGGTGTAACTGGGATCCGGTAAGGTCTGTGAGGGTCGGTGTAACTGGGATCCGGTACATTCTGTGAGGGTCGGTGTAACTGGGATCCGGTACGGTCTGTGAGGGTCGGTGTAACTGGGATCCGGTACACTATGAGAGTCGGTGTAACTGGGTTCCGGTACGGTCTGAGAGAGTCGGTGTAACTGGGATCCGGTACGGTCTGTGAGAGTCGGTGTAACTGGGATCCGGTACGGTCTGTGAGGGTCGGTGTAACTGGGATCCGGTACGGTCTGTGAGGGTCGGTGTAACTGGGATCCGGTACGGTCTGAGAGAGTCGGTGTAACTGGGATCCGGTACGGTCTGTGAGGGTCGGTGTAACTGGGATCCGGGACGGTCTGTGAGGGTCGGTGTAACTGGGATCCGGGACGGTCTGTGAGGGTCGGTGTAACTGGGATCCGGTACATTCTGTGAGGGTCGGTGTAACTGGGATCCGGTACATTCTGTGAGGGTCGGTGTAACTGGGATCCGGTACATTCTGTGAGGGTCGGTGTAACTGGGATCCGGTACACTATGAGAGTCGGTGTAACTGGGTTCCGGTACGGTCTGAGAGAGTCGGTGTAACTGGGATCCGGTACGGTCTGTGAGAGTCGGTGTAACTGGGATCCGGTACGGTCTGTGAGGGTCGGTGTAACTGGGATCCGGTACGGTCTGTGAGGGTCGGTGTAACTGGGATCCGGTACACTATGAGAGTCGGTGTAACTGGGATCCGGTACGGTCTGAGAGAGTCGGTGTAACTGGGATCCGGTACGGTCTGTGAGAGTCGGTGTAACTGGGATCCGGGACGGTCTGTGAGGGTCGGTGTAACTGGGATCCGGGACGGTCTGTGAGGGTCGGTGTAACTGGGATCCGGTACATTCTGTGAGGGTCGGTGTAACTGGGATCCGGTACGGTCTGTGAGGGTCGGTGTAACTGGGATCCGGTACGGTCTGTGAGGGTCGGTGTTACTGGGATCCGGTACACTATGAGGGTCGGTGTAACTGGGATCCGGTACGGTCTGAGAGAGTCGGTGTAACTGGGATCCGGTACGGTCTGTGAGGGTCGGTGTAACTGGGATCCGGTACGGTCTGTGGGGGTCGGTGTAACTGGGAACCGGTACAGTCTGTGAGGGTCGGTGTAACTGGGATCCGGTACGGTCTGTGAGGGTCGGTGTAACTGGGATCCGGTACGGTCTGTGGGGGTCGGTGTAACTGGGAACCGGTACGGTCTGTGAGGGTCGGTGTAACTGGGATCCGGTACGGTCTGAGAGAGTCGGTGTAACTGGGATCCGGTACGGTCTGTGAGGGTCGGTGTAACTGGGATCCGGTACGGTCTGTGAGGGTCGGTGTAACTGGGATCCGGTACACTGTGAGGGTCGGTGTAACTGGGATCCGGTACGGTCTGTGAGAGTCGGTGTAACTGGGATCCGGTACACTCTGTGAGGGTCGGTGTAACTGGGATCCGGTACGGTTTGAGAGAGTCGGTGTAACTGGGATCCGGTACACTGTGAGGGTCGGTGTAACTGGGATCCGGTACACTCTGTGAGGGTCGGTGTAACTGGGATCCGGTACATTCTGTGAGGGTCTGTGTAACTGGCATCCGGTACGGTCTGTGAGGGTCGGTGTAACTGGGATCCGGTACACTATGAGAGTCGGTGTAACTGGGATCCGGTACGGTCTGTGAGGGTCGGTGTAACTGGGATCCGGTACATTCTGTGAGGGTCGGTGTAACTGGGATCCGGTACGGTCCGTGAGGGTCGGTGTAACTGGGATCCGGTACGGTCCGTGAGGGTCGGTGTAACTGGGATCCGGTACGGTCTGTGAGGGTCGGTGCAACTGGGATCCGGTACGGTCTGAGAGAGTCGGTGTAACTGGGATCCGGTACGGTCTGAGAGAGTCGGTGTAACTGGGATCCGGTACGGTCTGAGAGAGTCGGTGTAATTGGGATCCGGTACGGTCTGTGTGGGTCGGTGTAACTGGGATCTGGTACACTGTGAGGGTCGGTGTAACTGGGATCCGGTAAGGTCTGAGAGAGTCGGTGTAACTGGGAACCGGTACGGTCTGTGAGGGTCGGTGTAACTGGGATCCGGTACGGTCTGTGAGGGTCGGTGTAACTGGGATCCGGTACGGTCTGTGAGGGTCGGTGTAACTGGGATCCGGTACGGTCTGTGAGGGTCGGTGTAACTGGGATCCGGTACGGTCTGTGAGGGTCGGTGTAACTGGGATCCGGTACACTCTGAGGGTCGGTGTAACTGGGATCCGGTACGGTTTGAGAGAGTCGGTGTAACTGGGATCTGGTACACTGTGAGGGTCGGTGTAACTGGGATCCGGTACACTCTGTGAGGGTCGGTGTAACTGGGATCCGGTACACTCTGTGAGGGTCTGTGTAACTGGCATCCGGTACGGTCTGTGAGGGTCGGTGTAACTGGCATCCGGTACGGTCTGTGAGGGTCGGTGTAACTGGGATCCGGTACGGTCTGTGAGGGTCGGTGTAACTGGGATCCGGTACGGTCTGTGAGGGTCGGTGTAACTGGGATCCGGTACGGTCTGTGGGGGTCGGTGTAACTGGGAACCGGTACGGTCTGTGAGGGTCGGTGTAACTGGGATCCGGTACGGTCTGAGAGAGTCGGTGTAACTGGGATCCGGTACGGTCTGTGAGGGTCGGTGTAACTGGGATCCGGTACGGTTTGAGAGAGTCGGTGTAACTGGGATCCGGTACACTGTGAGGGTCGGTGTAACTGGGATCCGGTACGGTCTGAGAGAGTCGGTGTAACTGGGATCCGGTACATTCTGTGAGGGTCGGTGTAACTGGCATCCGGTACGGTCTGTGAGGGTCGGTGTAACTGGGATCCGGTACACTATGAGAGTCGGTGTAACTGGGATCCGGTACGGTCTGAGAGAGTCGGTGTAACTGGGATCCGGTACGGTCTGAGAGAGTCGGTGTAACTGGGATCCGGTACATTCTGTGAGGGTCGGTGTAACTGGGATCCGGTACGGTCTGTGAGGGTCGGTGTAACTGGGATCCGGTACACTATGAGAGTCGGTGTAACTGGGATCCGGTACGGTCTGTGAGGGTCGGTGTAACTGGGATCCGGTACACTATGAGAGTCGGTGTAACTGGGTTCCGGTACGGTCTGAGAGAGTCGGTGTAACTGGGATCCGGTACGGTCTGTGAGAGTCGGTGTAACTGGGATCCGGTACGGTCTGTGAGGGTCGGTGTAACTGGGATCCGGTACGGTCTGTGAGGGTCGGTGTAACTGGGATCCGGTACACTATGAGAGTCGGTGTAACTGGGATCCGGTACGGTCTGTGAGAGTCGGTGTAACTGGGATCCGGTACGGTCTGAGAGAGTCGGTGTAACTGGGATCCGGTACGGTCTGAGAGAGTCGGTGTAACTGGGATCCGGGACAGTCTGTGAGGGTCAGTGTAACTGGGATCCGGGACGGTCTGTGAGGGTCAGTGTAACTGGGATCCGGTACATTCTGTGAGGGTCGGTGTAACTGGGATCCGGTACGGTCTGTGAGGGTCGGTGTAACTGGGATCCGGTACGGTCTGTGAGGGTCGGTGTTACTGGGATCCGGTACACTATGAGGGTCGGTCTAACTGGGATCCGGTACGGTCTGAGAGAGTCGGTGTAACTGGGATCCGGTACGGTCTGTGAGAGTCGATGTAACTGGGATCCGGTACGGTCTGTGAGGGTCGGTGTAACTGGGATCCGGTACGGTCTGTGAGGGTCGGTGTAACTGGGATCCGGTACGGTCTGTGGGGGTCGGTGTAACTGGGAACCGGTACGGTCTGTGAGGGTCGGTGTAACTGGGATCCGGTACGGTCTGTGAGGGTCGGTGTAACTGGGATCCGGTACGGTCTGTGGGGGTCGGTGTAACTGGGAACCGGTACGGTCTGTGAGGGTCGGTGTAACTGGGATCCGGTACGGTCTGAGAGAGTCGGTGTAACTGGGATCCGGTACGGTCTGTGAGGGTCGGTGTAACTGGGATCCGGTACGGTCTGTGAGGGTCGGTGTAACTGGGATCCGGTACACTGTGAGGGTCGGTGTAACTGGGATCCGGTACGGTCTGTGAGGGTCGGTGTAACTGGGATCCGGTACACTCTGTGAGGGTCGGTGTAACTGGGATCCGGTACGGTCTGTGAGGGTCGGTGTAACTGGGATCCGGTACGGTCTGTGGGGGTCGGTGTAACTGGGAACCGGTACGGTCTGTGAGGGTCGGTGTAACTGGGATCCGGTACGGTCTGTGAGGGTCGGTGTAACTGGGATCCGGTACGGTCTGTGGGGGTCGGTGTAACTGGGAACCGGTACGGTCTGTGAGGGTCGGTGTAACTGGGATCCGGTACGGTCTGAGAGAGTCGGTGTAACTGGGATCCGGTACGGTCTGTGGGGGTCGGTGTAACTGGGAACCGGTACGGTCTGTGAGGGTCGGTGTAACTGGGATCCGGTACGGTCTGTGAGGGTCGGTGTAACTGGGATCCGGTACGGTCTGTGGGGGTCGGTGTAACTGGGAACCGGTACGGTCTGTGAGGGTCGGTGTAACTGGGATCCGGTACGGTCTGAGAGAGTCGGTGTAACTGGGATCCGGTACGGTCTGTGAGGGTCGGTGTAACTGGGATCCGGTACACTGTGAGGGTCGGTGTAACTGGGATCCGGTACGGTCTGTGAGGGTCGGTGTAACTGGGATCCGGTACACTCTGTGGGGGTCGGTGTAACTGGGATCCGGTACGGTCTGAGAGGGTCGGTGTAACTGGGATCCGGTACGGTCTGTGGGGGTCGGTGTAACTGGGAACCGGTACGGTCTGTGAGGGTCGGTGTAACTGGGATCCGGTACGGTCTGTGGGGGTCGGTGTAACTGGGAACCGGTACGGTCTGTGAGGGTCGGTGTAACTGGGATCCGGTACGGTCTGAGAGAGTCGGTGTAACTGGGATCCGGTACGGTCTGTGAGGGTCGGTGTAACTGGGATCCGGTACACTGTGAGGGTCGGTGTAACTGGGATCCGGTACGGTCTGTGAGGGTCGGTGTAACTGGGATCCGGTACACTCTGTGAGGGTCGGTGTAACTGGGATCCGGTACGGTTTGAGAGAGTCGGTGTAACTGGGATCCGGTACACTCTGTGAGGGTCGGTGTAACTGGGATCCGGTACATTCTGTGAGGGTCTGTGTAACTGGCATCCGGTACGGTCTGTGAGGGTCGGTGTAACTGGCATCCGGTACGGTCTGTGAGGGTCGGTGTAACTGGCATCCGGTACACTATGAGAGTCGGTGTAACTGGGATCCGGTACGGTCTGTGAGGGTCGGTGTAACTGGGATCCGGTACATTCTGTGAGGGTCGGTGTAACTGGGATCCGGTACGGTCCGTGAGGGTCGGTGTAACTGGGATCCGGTACGGTCCGTGAGGGTCGGTGTAACTGGGATCCGGTACGGTCTGTGGGGGTCGGTGTAACTGGGATCCGGTACACTATGAGAGTCGGTGTAACTGGGATCCGGTACGGTCTGTGAGAGTCGGTGTAACTGGGATCCGGTACGGTCTGAGAGAGTCGGTGTAATTGGGATCCGGTACGGTCTGTGAGGGTCGGTGTAACTGGGATCTGGTACACTGTGAGGGTCGGTGTAACTGGGATCCGGTATGGTCTGAGAGAGTCGGTGTAACTGGGAACCGGTACGGTCTGTGAGGGTCGGTGTAACTGGGATCCGGTACGGTCTGTGAGGGTCGGTGTAATGGGATCCGGTACGGTCTGTGGGGGTCGGTGTAACTGGGAACCGGTACGGTCTGTGAGGGTCGGTGTAACTGGGATCCGGTACGGTCTGAGAGAGTCGGTGTAACTGGGATCCGGTACGGTCTGTGAGGGTCGGTGTAACTGGGATCCGGTACGGTCTGTGAGGGTCGGTGTAACTGGGATCCGGTACACTGTGAGGGTCGGTGTAACTGGGATCCGGTACGGTCTGTGAGGGTCGGTGTAACTGGGATCCGGTACGGTCTGTGAGGGTCGGTGTAACTGGGATCCGGTACGGTTTGAGTCGGTGTAACTGGGATCCGGTACACTCTGTGAGGGTCGGTGTAACTGGGATCCGGTACATTCTGTGAGGGTCGGTGTAACTGGCATCCGGTACGGTCTGTGAGGGTCGGTGTAACTGGG
The DNA here is from genome assembly GCF_020745735.1 of Hemiscyllium ocellatum. Classification (NCBI taxonomy): domain Eukaryota; kingdom Metazoa; phylum Chordata; class Chondrichthyes; order Orectolobiformes; family Hemiscylliidae; genus Hemiscyllium; species Hemiscyllium ocellatum. Next base: position 1,754,021 of record NC_083446.1, on the reverse strand, counting down.
ATCCGGTACGGTCTGTGAGGGTCGGTGTAACTGGGATCCGGTACGGTCTGTGAGGGTCGGTGTAACTGGGATCCGGTACGGTCTGTGGGGGTCGGTGTAACTGGGAACCGGTACGGTCTGTGAGGGTCGGTGTAACTGGGATCCGCTACGGTCTGAGAGAGTCGGTGTAACTGGGATCCGGTACGGTCTGTGAGGGTCGGTGTAACTGGGATCCGGTACGGTCTGTGAGGGTCGGTGTAACTGGGATCCGGTACACTCTGTGAGGGTCGGTGTAACTGGGATCCGGTACGGTTTGAGAGAGTCGGTGTAACTGGGATCCGGTACACTCTGAGGGTCTGTGTAACTGGCATCCGGTACATTCTGTGAGGGTCGGTGTAACTGGCATCCGGTACGGTCTGTGAGGGTCGGTGTAACTGGGATCCGGTACACTATGAGAGTCGGTGTAACTGGGATCCGGTACGGTCTGTGAGGGTCGGTGTAACTGGGATCCGGTACATTCTGTGAGGGTCGGTGTAACTGGGATCCGGTACATTCTGTGAGGGTCGGTGTAACTGGGATCCGGTACGGTCCGTGAGGGTCGGTGTAACTGGGATCCGGTACGGTCCGTGAGGGTCGGTGTAACTGGGATCCGGTCCGGTCTGTGAGGGTCGGTGTAACTGGGATCCGGTACACTATGAGAGTCGGTGTAACTGGGATCCGGTACGGTCTGAGAGAGTCGGTGTAACTGGGATCCGGTACGGTCTGTGAGAGTCGGTGTAACTGGGATCCGGTACGGTCTGAGAGAGTCGGTGTAACTGGGATCCGGTACGGTCTGTGAGGGTCGGTGTAACTGGGATCTGGTACACTGTGAGGGTCGGTGTAACTGGGATCCGGTATGGTCTGATAGAGTCGGTGTAACTGGGAACCGGTACGGTCTGTGAGGGTCGGTGTAACTGGGATCCGGTACGGTCTGTGAGGGTCGGTGTAACTGGGATCCGGTACGGTCTGTGAGGGTCGGTGTAACTGGGATCCGGTACGGTCTGTGGGGGTCGGTGTAACTGGGAACCGGTACGGTCTGTGAGGGTCGGTGTAACTGGGATCCGGTACGGTCTGAGAGAGTCGGTGTAACTGGGATCCGGTACGGTCTGTGAGGGTCGGTGTAACTGGGATCCGGTACGGTCTGTGAGGGTCGGTGTAACTGGGATCCGGTACACTGTGAGGGTCGGTGTAACTGGGATCCGGTACGGTCTGTGAGGGTCGGTGTAACTGGGATCCGGTACACTCTGTGAGGGTCGGTGTAACTGGGATCCGGTACGGTTTGAGAGAGTCGGTGTAACTGGGATCTGGTACACTGTGAGGGTCGGTGTAACTGGGATCCGGTACACTCTGAGGGTCGGTGTAACTGGGATCCGGTACATTCTGTGAGGGTCTGTGTAACTGGCATCCGGTACGGTCTGTGAGGGTCGGTGTAACTGGGATCCGGTACGGTCTGTGAGGGTCGGTGTAACTGGGATCCGGTACACTATGAGAGTCGGTGTAACTGGGATCCGGTACGGTCTGAGAGAGTCGGTGTAACTGGGATCCGGTACGGTCTGTGAGAGTCGGTGTAACTGGGATCCGGTACGGTCTGAGAGAGTCGGTGTAACTGGGATCCGGTACGGTCTGTGAGGGTCGGTGTAACTGGGATCCGGTACGGTCTGTGAGGGTCGGTGTAACTGGGATCCGGTACACTGTGAGGGTCGGTGTAACTGGGATCCGGTACGGTCTGTGAGGGTCGGTGTAACTGGGATCCGGTACGGTCTGTGAGGGTCGGTGTAACTGGGATCCGGTACGGTTTGAGAGAGTCGGTGTAACTGGGATCTGGTACACTGTGAGGGTCGGTGTAACTGGGATCCGGTACACTCTGTGAGGGTCGGTGTAACTGGGATCCGGTACATTCTGTGAGGGTCTGTGTAACTGGCATCCGGTACGGTCTGTGAGGGTCGGTGTAACTGGCATCCGGTACGGTCTGTGAGGGTCGGTGTAACTGGGATCCGGTACATTCTGTGAGGGTCGGTGTAACTAGGATCCGGTACGGTCCGTGAGGGTCGGTGTAACTGGGATCCGGTACGGTCCGTGAGGGTCGGTGTAACTGGGATCCGGTACGGTCCGTGAGGGTCGGTGTAACTGGGATCCGGTACACTATGAGAGTCGGTGTAACTGGGATCCGGTACGGTCTGTGAGAGTCGGTGTAACTGGGATCCGGTACGGTCTGAGAGAGTCGGTGTAATTGGGATCCGGTACGGTCTGTGAGGGTCGGTGTAATTGGGATCCGGTACGGTCTGTGAGGGTCGGTGTAACTGGGATCTGGTACACTGTGAGGGTCGGTGTAACTGGGATCCGGTATGGTCTGAGAGAGTCGGTGTAACTGGGATCCGGTACACTGTGAGGGTCGGTGTAACTGGGATCCGGTACGGTCTGTGAGGGTCGGTGTAACTGGGATCCGGTACGGTCTGTGAGGGTCGGTGTAACTGGGATCCGGTACGGTCTGTGAGGGTCGGTGTAACTGGGATCCGGTACGGTCTGTGAGGGTCAATGTAACTGGGATCCGGTACGGTCTGTGAGCGTCGGTGTAACTGGGATCCGGTACGGTCTGTGAGGGTCGGTGTAACTGGGATCCGGTACACTCTGTTAGGGTCGGTGTAACTGGGATCCGGTACGGTCTGTGAGGGTCGGTGTAACTGGGATCCGGTACGGTCTGTGAGGGTCAATGTAACTGGGATCCGGTACGGTCTGTGAGGGTCGGTGTAACTGGGATCCGGTACGGTCTGTGAGGGTCGGTGTAACTGGGATCCGGTACGGTCTGTGAGGGTCGGTGTAATTGGGATCCGGTACGGTCTGTGAGGGTCAGTGTAACCGGTATCTGGTACACTTTGCGAGGGCTGGTGTAACTGGGATCTGGTACGGTCTGTGAGGGTCGGTGTAACTGGGATCCGGTACGGTCTGTGAGGGTCGGTGTAACTGGGATCCGGTACATTCTGTGGGGGTCGGTGTAACTGGGATCCGGTACGGTCTGAGAGGGTCAATGTAACTGGGATCCGGTACGGTCTGTGAGGGTCGGTGTAACTGGGATCCTGTACGGTCTGTGAGAGTCGGTGTAACTGGGATCCGGTACGGTCTGTGAGAGTCGGTGTAACTGGGATCCGGTACGGTCTGTGAGGGTCGGTGTAACTGGGATCCGGTACGGTCTGAGAGGGTCGGTGTAACTGGCATCCGGTACGGTCTGTGAGGGTCGGTGTAACTGGCATCCGGTACGGTCTGTGAGAGTCGTTGTAACTGAGATCCGGTACGGTCTGTGAGGGTCGGTGTAACTGGGATCCGGTACGGTCTGAGAGAGTCGTTGTAACTGGGATCCGGTACATTCTGTGAGGGTCGGTGTAATTGGGATCCGGTACACTCTGAGGGTCGGTTTAACTGGGATCCGGTACGGTCTGAGAGAGTCGGTGTAACTGGGATCCGGTACAGTCTGTGAGAGTCGGTGTAACTGGGATCCGGTATGGTCTGTGAGGGTCGGTGTAATTGGGATCCGGTACACTCTGTGTGGGTCGGTGTAACTGGGATCCGGTACGGTCTGTGAGAGTCGGTGTAACTGGGATCCGGTACATTTTGTGAGGGTCGGTATAACTGGGATCCAGTACGGTCTGTGAGGGTCGGTGTAACTGGGATCCGGTACGGTCTGTGAGGGTCAGTGTAACTGGGATCCGGTACATTCTGTGAGGGTCGGTGTAACTGGGATCCGGTACAGTCTGTGAGGGTCGGTGTAACTGGGATCCGGTACGGTCTGTGAGGGTTGGTGTAACTGGGATCCTCCTCAGGATCCACCAGAGGCCCAGGCATTTCCCCTTGCATCTCTCTATTCCTGGTCGGGACCCAACCTCCCTTACTGATCTTTTCCGTGTCTCGGGGTACCTCCCCATGACCCCTTTTTCTTCTTTCCCCGCTAGATCCTGTTGGGTGCCTACCCCTCCTCCCTACCTCCCACTCTCCGTCGCAATCACGGGCATAATGTCCCATTTTATTGCACTTCCAGCACTTCTCCGGCTGATCGCAATTTTGGGCATAGTGTCCCAATCCCCTACACTTCCAGCACCGATTGCGCATCCGACCCCCCCGGGGTCGCTTTCGTGCCCCTGCGGGTGACTCTTTTGGTCGGCTGCGAGCTGGCATGTCGCGGCGATCGTAGTCTGTCCTGTCAGGGGGAGGCAGGGGCTGGGGTTTGCGTGCTTCTATTTTCGCGGGCCATTTGGACATACCAAAAATACCTTCCTTCGCTACCTCTTTTCTCTCTGTCGGGTAATTTTGGATTTTCGATTGGAAGTTGTTAAAATCAGTGGTCGTATAAAAGGGTTGGTCGTCAGTGGGGAACCAGTCCTCGCTCCACCACAGTTTAAGGCTGTTTTCTAGGTTGTGGGCCTCTTTAGTCGTATTATTTTCCCTCATTAGTTTCTTAATCTCTCCCAGAATCTTCCCTGTCAGCGGTTGTGGCTCAGGGGTCATCGGGACTGCGGTGGGTTCTCTATAGCATGCCTCAAGGGGGATGGTCACAGTCGCGGTTAGATAGTTCAGTTCCGGCACAGGACTGTCCGGACAGGGAAGGCTAGCAGGGGAAGACATTGCTCTATGCTCCCAGTGCGGGGTTAAGGTGACCACTAATTGGGTCTTCCACCCCAGGGAACTACTCTTACTCAGGGTGGTCCACCCAGGGGGGGGCTTGCCTAGGACAATCATATGGCGTGCTGAATAATGCGGAGACTCGTAGAGTCCGTTTAGGATTTTTGTCATTAGGGTAGGATTCGCAAATGTCTCCCCCATCCTTCTCAGGATAAGTTCCTTCTGCAGTGGTGCCTGTTCGAATACCTGGTCCACATTTTCCTTCTGTAGGACTACACTGTCCAACAGTAGTTGTTTAGAAAGGGTCGTATCCCCTCCCAGACTGAGGTGCCACCAGGGCACCCCAGGATGTGTCGTTCTGAGATGGCACAACTTCGGCGGTCCGAAATTCAATTCCCCCATGTCGGGACCCCCCCGATGGGATCCGTTTCAAAACAGTACATCTTTCAAAACCTGACCTTCGCGTGGCAGATCTCTGCTCTTAACAACTGGTCTAAGGTAGACGTCTGTGCGGATAAACCCCCTCAGGAGAAGAGATCCAACCTGTTTCACCCCAGGGTCTTTTGATTACAACAGTAGTTACGCACGCAACGAAATTTGTTAGTCTATACTGTTTCGTATTACGGATCCGTAAGTCCCTGCACTTTCCGCGCCCTGGCTCCGTGAGGCGGCGCTACGGCTTCGTTAGGCCCAGTAATCTCCACGCCCCGGCTTCGTTAGGCCCAGTAATCTCCACGCCCCGGCTTCGTTAGGCCCAGTAATCTCCACGCCCCGGCTTCGTTAGGCCCAGTAATCTCCACGCCCCGGCTTCGTTAGGCCCAGTAATCTCCGCACCCCGGCTTCGTTAGGCGGCGCTACGGCTTCGTTAGGCCCAGTAATCTCCACGCCCCGGCTTCGTTAGGCCCAGTATCTCCACGCCCCGGCTTCGTTAGGCGGCGCTACAGCTTCTTTAGGCCCAGTAATCTCCACGCCCCGGCTCTGTTAGGCGGCGCTACGGCTTCGTTAGGCCCAGTAATCTCCACGCCCCGGCTTCGTTAGGCCCAATACTCTCCGTGCCCCGGCTTCGTTAGGCCCAGTAATCTCCACGCCCCGGCTTCGTTAGCAGGCGCTACAGCTTCGTTAGGTCCAGTAATCTCCGTGCCCCGGCTTCGTTAGGCGGCGCTACGGCTTCGTTAGGCCCAATACTCTCCGTGCCCCGGCTTCGTTAGGCCCAGTAATCTCCGTGCCCCGGCTTCATTAGGCGGCGCTACGGCTTCGTTAGGCCCAATACTCTCTGTGCCCCGGCTTCGTTAGGCCCAGTAATCTCCATGCCCCGGCTTCGTTAGGCGGCGCTACAGCTTCATTAGGTCCAGTAATCTCCGTGCCCTGGCTTCGTTAGGCGGCGCTACGGCTTCGTTAGGCCCAATACTCTCCACGCCCCGGCTTCGTTAGGCGGCGCTTTTGGCGAACTTATCACTCGCACCACAAAGGCAAACAGGCCAGTCCCGCAACACTTGTCTCACTCCAACCTGGAAAAAATCATGTTAAGTAACCATAAAAAATCATATTCAAAACCAGTCCCGGGACTCCCGCTCTCGGTGATAAGACTCAAACAATCAATCACTACCAAACAGATGAATTTAAGTGGGAACACAAAGTGTTAAACTGCCTGCTAGCTGAGCAGCTTTTGTTACTCTCTCTCCCTTTTACACAGACACACGGTCCGTTATGTGCGCAGCACTCACTCTCTCTCTCCCTTTGGGCCGGGCCCTCGCTCTCTGTCTTTTCGCACACAGACTCTCACACGCACACTGTCGGTCTCTCTGTCTCTAAGTTTCTGTCTGTCTCTCTCCTTATCCAATGCCCCTCACTTCTAGGAATTTTAAAGTCTGCGTGTCGGGGTCCTCGTTACCCCCGAGTTTTTTAAAGTCTACTCAACGGGGAACCAGTTACCCCTGATTTCAAAATCTGTCCACGGGGAACCCATTACCCCCGATTCTAAAGTCTATTCAACGGGGAACCCGTTACCCCCGATTTCAAAATCTGTCCACGGGGAACCCATTACCCCCGATTCTAAAGTCTATTCAACGGGGAACCCGTTACCCCCGATTACCCCCCACCTAGAAGAATTTGATCGTTGGAGAGAGAATAACATTTGAAAAAATATTAAAAATTCTTCCCAGCCAAGACTCTGCACCGCTGCAGCCGAAGTGAATGAATTTGGGTTGGTGAGGGTCGGAAGGCAGACAAGAACTAAATCAAAAGTTAACTACTGGAAGCTTTAGATGTAACAGGCGCTTCCTCACCTTAAAATTTTCGGCCGAAAAAAGTTGTCTGCCCCCTGACCTGCCAACCTGTAGTCTCTTCCTCCCTCGTTCGGGGTCACCAAATGTTAGGACGGAATTTCGTCCTCGCGTGTTCTTTAAGAGGAGAGACTACAGAAGCTCAATTACCTGGTACAGGCTGGCGTTTATTTCGCAGAATCTTAACTGGTACAACGAACCAATGAGCATTCGTTGGAGAAGGCGCGTTCTGCTTTCCCCTTACGAACCCGTTCAAGATATACCCCTCGCTGGCTCGTGTTGCCAGGCAAATCTCCAAGTCTGGCTCTCCCATAGGCTGTTCATTCGCGCGCGAAGCGTTTCCTGTTTTGAGCTGTTTGACCGTTAGCCGCTGCGCTGGCTGTTTCAATCACGTAGACGTCCTGGGGCCAGCAGTTCCGATCAAGTAATCAACTGTCCATTGTCAGTGCTATGGGGCCAGCAGTTTTGATCACGTAATCAACAGTCTATTATCAGTTCTATGGGGCCATCAGTTTCGATCACGTAATCAACAGTCTATCAGTTCAGCCAGGCCAGCCATTTAAATGATAATTCGGCTGCACCAGCAGATCAGGCAACATTCCTGCTGCAGCCCCCCGATTTTGTAAGCAACTGTTATAGTTATAGCTTCACCCTCCCTTGACCTATTTTATCCACCCCAACACTTGTTACATTCACTCCTACCCAGAATCATCTTTGCGATCCTTTCCTCTACATCTCTGGAACTATTCGGAGGCCTGTAGAAAACTCCCAACAGGGTGACCTCTCCTTTCCTGTTTCTAACCTCAGCCCATACTACCTCAGTAGAGGAGTTCTCATAAACATCCTTTCTGCCACTGGAATACTGTCCTTGATTAACAATGCCACACCTCCCCCTCTTTCACCACCTTCTCTGTTCTTACTGAAACATCTAAATCCCAGAACCTGCAACAACCATTCCTGTCCCTGCTTTATCCCTGTCTCCGAAATGGCCACAACATTGAAATCCCAGCTAGTAACCCTTGCTGCAAGTTCACTCCCCTTATTTTGGATGGTGCTGGCATTGAAATAGACACACTTCAAACCACATTCCTCCCTGCCGGGACCTTCCTGCAACCTCGAAACCATCCCCCTACTGAATGAGCTTAAATCCTTCGGTAAAGCATTAGGGACTCCCGCCAGGATATTGGTACCTCTCTGGTTCACGTGCAGAGGTCCCATCTTCCCCAGAATGAACCCCAATTTTCCAGGTATCTGAATCCCTCCCTCCTGCACCATCTCTCTAGCCACATGTTTAACTGCTCTCTATGCCTATTTCTCACTTCGCTAGTACGTGGCACAGGCAGCAAACCTGAGATAACAACCTGGTCTGTTCCAGCTCTAAGCTTCCACCTTAGCTCCTTGAATTTCTGCACCTTTTTCCTATCTGTGTGATTGGTGCCTATCTGGACCACAACATCCCCTCCCCTTTAAGGATCCCAAAAACACAATCCGAGACATCACAGACCCTAGCGCCTGGGAGGCAGCCCATCAACCGTGAGTCTTCTCTCATTCACACAGAATCTCCTACTTTTCCCCCTAACTATAGAGTCCCCAATGACTGATGCTCTGCTCATCTCCCCCCTACCCTTCTGAGCAACATGGACCGACTCTGTGCCACAGACCTGTCCCCCATGGCTTACCCCTGGTAAGTTCCCACCCCACACTCCTCGCCAACAGTATCCAAAATGGTATATTTGTAATTGAGGGGAACAGCCACAGGGGTTCCCTGCACTGTCTGCTAGTTCTCTTTTCATTCCCCGTTTGTAACCCATCTGCCTTCTTCCTGTCCGTGAAGTATGACTATCTCCCTGTAACCCTTCTCAATTACCCCCTCAGCCTCCCGAATGATCCGAAGTTCAGCCAACTCCAGCTCCCTAACACGGCTTTCGAGGAGCTGGAGTTGGGTACACTTCCCGCAGATGTAGTCAGCAGGGTCACTACTGATGACCCTTACCTCCCACATTCAACTGCCCTAACCTCCATTCCCACTATTCTAAATTCCCAAAGAGACTGGTGAAAAAATAACTAGTAACCTTACCAAATCGGCACACAGACCCTGTTGTTTTGGTTACACAGGGATTGGTGAGTGATACTACCTCAGTGGTGTTTCAGGTAAAACAACCACCCAAATATATAATCACAGCAGGCCCATGCCCGCCCCTTGCTCAGAGTGCATGCCATTTATTCACACAGTAAGCTTTTGATAGGATTTACTTAGCTCCCCAGCAGCCCCCTTATCCTCGTTCTCAATCCTTTCACTGCAAAAATGGAGACCACTGACTCACAAGGTCATCAGAACAAGTGACTACCCAGGAGGATGTAGCAAGACCTGACTCTTAACCAGTTAAAGTGATCTGGGGCTCGGTTTCACTTACATTGACATGACCATTGGAGGGTGTGAGAATCTTTGCAGAGTCTCACTCAGGTTTCGAGCTGTACACTGGGTGTAACAGGAGTGAGTGCCTCAACACCAAGCCATTTGTTCATGCAACAGTATGAAACTATGTACACATTATTACATATGTGACTTTAAGGAAGGACTGGTGGAGTGGTAGCTCTGTTGATTAAGGACAGCCTTAGAACAATGGAGAGGGACGACACAGGCTCAGGAAATCAGGATATAGAAATGGTTTAGGTCGAAGTCCGGAATGATAAAGGTAAGAGTGTGCTGGCTCAGTGGTTAGCACGTTGCCTCCCAGCACCAGGGACCCGAGTCCGATCCCAAACTTGGGCAACTGTGTGGAGTTTGCACACTCTCCCCGTGTGTGTGTGTGTGTGTGGGGGAACTTCCTCCAGGTGCCCTGGTTTCCTCCCACAGTCCAAAGATGTGCAGGTTAGGTGAATTGGCTATGCTAAATTACCCAGAGTGTTAGGGAATGTGTAGGTTATGTGCATTAATCAGAGTTAAATATAGGATAATAGGGTAGGGTAATGGGTCCGGGTGGGTTCATCGTCTGAGGGTCGGTGTGGATTTGTTGGGCCGAATGGCCTGTTTCCGTACTATGGAGATTCTATGAAGAGATCAGTTGTGGGATTTGTATACATGTCCCCCGAACAGAAACAAAGCAATGGAGCATAAAGCAGTGATATGAAAGCCTTGTCAGCAATATTAGATTTGAATTTATACATAGACTGGAATAGTCTGATGGTCAAAGATAGCCAAGGTGAGACAGCCATAGAATGTTTCCAGGAGAGTTTAGTGCAATAGCAAGTTCTGGGACTGACCAGAAGCAGGTGATATTCTTCAATGAAATACGATTAGTGAATTAGCTCAGGGCAGGTGCTCCTAGGTTCCAGTGATCAGAACATGTTGAATTTTACAAACAGTCTGAGGGAGAGAAGAGTGTGTTTGAAACCTTTTAAAGGATTTAGACAAGGGTAATTCTGAGGGTGTGAAATCAGAGCTACTGAAAGTGACCTGGCAAATTAGGAGATGCAGTGGGAGCTACTAAGGAGATATTTCAGACACAGAATAGATACATTTCAACAAGAAAGATAAACTCCATGGGTGGACCTCTCATCCAAGATTAACTAAACAAAGTTAAGGGCAACATCAAACTTTAAGAATAAAAGGGAGAATAAAGGAGCTGGAGAGATTCTCAGCTGATGGGCTACTCTGAGGACATGTGTGTTCTGGCTGTGACACGCCCTCCATGATCTTTCATGTCAACCATGTTGAGCACCAATTCCACCATAGAATATCCCAGATGGCCTCCTCCTTCAAGGACAGCAGTTTCACCTCCCACATGGTCAACAAAGCCCTCCAGCATATCTCCTCCACTTCCTGCACCAACCCCTCCAATCGCAACTAGGACAGAACCCCTCTGGTCCTCCCCTTCCACCCTACCAATCTCCAGATACAACGCATCATCCTCCGCCATTTCCACCACCTACAATCAGACCCCACAACCAGGGATATATTTCCCTTCCCATCCTATACTGCTTTCCACAGAGACCATTCCATCCGCGACTCCCTTGATAGGTTCATGCCCCACACCAAACCACACTCCACTTTCCCTTGCCACCCCAAGAAGTGCAAAACCTACACCCACACATCCCCCCTCATCTCTGTCCAAGACCCCAAAGGATCCTTCCACATTCAACAGATTTACCTGCACTTCCATCCATATCATCTACTGTGTCTGTTACTCTTGATGTGGATTGGGGAGACAGGACACCAACTTGTGGAATGTTTCAGAGAACATCTTGCAACACACACTCTAAACAACCCCACCGCTCTGTGGTCAAGCACTTCAACTCCCCCTCCCACCCCACCAAGGACATGCAACTCCTGGACTCCCTCCAACCCCACCCAACACCTGAAGGAAGCATGCCCTCATCTTCCGTCTTGGGGCCCTCTGACCTCTTGGGACTTCACCAGTTTCCTATCTCCCCTCCATCCATTTATCCAAGATCCAACCTTCCAACTCACCACCACCTTCTTGAACGGTCCGACCTGTCCATCTTCATTCCCAACTATCTGCCCCACCCTCCTCTCCGACCTATCACCTTCTCCCCCACCTTCATTTACCTATTGCGTTCCGAAGTACCTTCGCCCCAGCCCCAACCCCACCCCCTCCCATTTATCTCTCAGCCCCCTTTGGTCCCCAACCTCATTCTTGATGAAGACCTTATGCCCGAAACGTTGCCTCTCCTGCTCCTCGGATGCTGCCTCAGGTGTTAGGTTTGAGCCTGGACATGTGCAATTACAGCTGGATAAGGGGGAACAGATTCTGCCATCAAATGTACTGTGTGGGGCTGACTTTAATTACTGGGTAATGAAACGATGTGATAGACCACATCCCCTTTTTCACATGTGCAGAGTATTTGACACTGATCCAGCTCTCTCAGAGTGAACAGAACCTCGGATGTTCCTGTTTCTATCGGCCAGGGCTGATTGTGGTTATTAACCTTGTCTATGATATCACCCGCTGACCTTGTTACAATCACATTACTATGGTCTCATATTCAGCAGTTAACATCACTCGTCCTTTCTAAGCTGCAAACAACTCCTTGTACCTTCGCCTCTTTTATAAGCAGCATTTGGTTTCCTAATTTTCAGTTCACAGTCCAAAAACGAAACGATCCCAGCTCTTACCGTGTTATTACTAACTACGGGAAAGTGAGCACAGCAGATGCTGGAGATCGCAGTTGAAGAGTATGGTGCTGGAAAAGCACAGCAGTTCAGCCTGGAACCCTCTTACCACATGGGATTAATGTTGATTTCACCACTGTTAGAAACAAATTTAATAAAATTAGACAAGACCACCAAAACTGGAAACAAGACAATTTATTCTACGATCTTGCAAGAAAGGGCATCAAATGCAGAAGCAAATGAGCAATGAGAATTCAAACTGTTACACATTTATACTTTTGAGCTGCGTGAGGTCACCTCTCCCCAACTCCTACATCACCCAATCTCCCTTATTGTGTTCTGCCACTACCCAGCTGCGCTCTGCCCTTATTACTTCTCCCCCTCTCCAAATTGGCGACCCCCCTCCCCCCTGTAAGTGCTGACATCAGGGAGATTTTGCTAAACTTGGATCTTGATGTTCCTTTCACTTTCTCTGTTTTGCTTGTAACATCTTCCATTGATCACAGGTACATTCCATTCCTGAATATACATTTTAACAATGTGTCTTTTCTTGCCTAGTTTATGCGTTTCAGCTATCTCAGCTGTTTTGCTGAGACCAAATTATTTAAACTATCATGACGAAAGAAATTATTTACTAGAATAATTATGCACTAAACTTAGTACCCAATTATCCACAAAACGACATGACCAGCTATCCCTAGTAGCCATACACTCAGACAACAAGCAATCTGAATTCGACTGGGAAAACACTACTATCATAGGGCAAGCCAGACAGAGAACAGCCAGGGAATTCCAAGAAGCATGGCATTCATCCACAAACTCCATCAACAGACACATCGATCTGGACCCCATATACAAACCACTACAACGGACAGCTGAAACTGACACCCGGAAGCGGCAAGGACAGACCACTATAAATACCGGAAGAAACATCAAAGCAGCGCTTCACAGGAGGCTCCCACCGCACTGATGATGTCTCCTAGCCAGGGGATGAAATGTTTGCAGCAAAAATTTCCAGCTCGGCGAACAGAACCACAACAACGGACACCCGAGCTACAAATCTTCGCGCAAACTTTAAATTATCCACTAAAGATAAAGAGACACTTCCCGAGTGCTTGCACGAGGGCCAGGTGTGTTCTGGTTGTGTTTCAGTTTGCACATTGCCATCTGACCCTAGTCAGCTGTGACTACCCCCTTCCCCATTGTCTGACAAGGACCTATGGTCTTCCTCTGAACACAATGGGACAATTTCCTACTGCCAATTCACCCGAACCTGCAGATCTTTGGACAATGGGAGGAAACCCACACAGACACGGGGAGAGTGTGCAAACTCCACACAGCCAGTCACCCGAGGGTGGGGATTGAAGCCAGGTCCCTGGCACTGTGAGACAGTAGGTCTAACCCCAATCTCCCCTGTGACAGGTGGGGGTGGGGATACTCACCACTATACAACCAAGGAGGTCATCTGTGGAGAGAGTTTAGATTAGATTAGATTAGTTACAGTGTGGAAGCAGGCCCTTCGGCCCAACAACTCCACACCGACCCATTCCCCTACATTTACCCCTGCACCTAACACTAGGGGCAATTTCTCACGGCCAATTCACCTAACCTGCAGATCTTTGGACTGTGGGAGGAAACCCACACAGACACGGGGAGAGTGTGCAATCTCCAGACAGACAGCCAGCCAGTCACCCGAGGGTGGGGATTGAAGCCAGGCCCCTGGCTCTGTGAGGCAGCAGGTCTAACCCCAATCTCCCCTGTGACCCAGGTGGGGGTGGGGATACTCACCACTATACTACCGAGGAGGACACCTGTGGAGAGACAGCAGAGTTTAGATGAGATTAGATGACTCCCAGTGAGGGAACAGGCCGCGCAGACACGGGGCTGCCTCAACAACTGGCTGCAGGTTGGTTCCCCGGGGGCGGGGCGGGGCGCGCGGGGGTCGCCGGGATTGTGGAGGTTTGCCGGCGCGGGGGGTGCCGGGATTGTGGAGGTTTGCCGGCGCGGGGGGTGCCGGGATATTGGAAGACCGGGTTAAAGGAGCGGGAGGAGTTCGCGCGGGAAACTCGGAGTCAGGGATTGTCGGAGAAAGCGCCTGGGTAACGGCCGGGGGGGAGGGGTCACTGAGGGGGGGGTGAGGATGGGGGGGGTCACTGAGGGGGGGTGAGGATGGGGGGGGGTCACTGAGGGGGGGTGAGGGGTATCACGGCGGGGGGTGTGTGTGGGGGGTATCACGGCGGGGGGTGTGTGTGGGGGGTATCACGGCGGGGGGGTGTGTGGGGGGTATCACGGCGGGGGTGTGTGTGGGGGGTATCACGGCGGGGGTGTGTGTGTGTGGGGTGTATCACGGCGGGGGGGTGTGTGTGTGTGTGTGGGGTGTATCACGGCGGGGGGTGTGTGTGGGGTGTATCACGGCGGGGGGTGTGTGTGTGTGTGTGGGGGGTATCACGGCGGGGTGTGTGTGTGTGTGTGGGGGGGTATCACGGCGGGGGGGTGTGTGTGTGTGTGGGGGGGGTATCACGGCGGGGGGTGTGTGTGGGGTGTATCACGGCGGGTGTGTGTGTGTGTGTGGGGGGGGGTATCACGGCGGGGGGTGTGTGTGGGGTGTATCACGGCGGGGGGTGTGTGTGGGGTGTATCACGGCGGGGGGTGTGTGTGTGGGGGGTATCACGGCGGGGGGTGTGTGTGTGGGGGGTATCACGGCGGGGGGGTGTGTGTGTGGGGTGTATCACGGCGGGGGGTGTGTGTGGGGTGTATCACGGCGGGGGGTGCGTGTGTGTGTGGGGGGTATCACGGCGGGGGGTGTGTGTGGGGGGTATCACGGCGGGGGGTGTGTGTGTGTGGGGGGTATCACGGCGGGGGGTGTGTGTGGGGGGTATCACGGCGGGGGGTGTGTGGGGGGTATCACGGCGGGGGTGTGTGTGTGTGGGGTGTATCACGGCGGGGGGTGTGTGTGTGGGGGGTATCACGGCGGGGGGGTGTGTGTGTGTGTGTGGGGGGTATCACGGCGGGGGGGTGTGTGGGGGGTATCACGGCGGGGGGTGTGTGTGTGGGGGGTATCACGGCGGGGGGGGGTGTGTGTGTGTGTGTGGGGTGTATCACGGCGGGGGGTGTGTGTGGGGTGTATCACGGCGGGGGGTGCGTGTGTGTGTGTGGGGGGTATCACGGCGGGGTGTGTGTGTGTGTGTGGGGGGGTATCACGGCGGGGGGGTGTGTGTGTGTGTGGGGGGTATCACGGCGGGGGGGTGTGTGGGGGGTATCACGGCGGGGGGTGTGTGTGGGGTGTATCACGGCGGGTGTGTGTGTGTGTGTGGGGGGGGTATCACGGCGGGGGTGTGTGTGTGTGGGGTGTATCACGGCGGGGGGTGTGTGTGGGGTGTATCACGGCGGGGGGTGTGTGTGGGGTGTATCACGGCGGGGGGTGTGTGTGTGGGGGGTATCACGGCGGGGGGGTGTGTGTGTGGGGTGTATCACGGCGGGGGGTGCGTGTGTGTGTGGGGTATCACGGCGGGGGGTGCGTGTGTGTGGGGGGTATCACGGCGGGGGGTGTGTGTGGGGGGTATCACGGCGGGGGGTGTGTGTGGGGGGTATCACGGCGGGGGGTGTGTGTGGGGGGTATCACGGCGGGGGGTGTGTGTGTGTGGGGTGTATCACGGCGGGGGGTGTGTGTGGGGGGGTATCACGGCGGGGGGTGTGTGTGGGGTGTATCACGGCGGGGGGGTGCGTGTGTGTGTGTGTGGGGTATCACGGCGGGGGGTGTGTGTGTGTGGGGGGGTATCACGGCGGGGGGTGTGTGTGTGGGGGGGTATCACGGCGGGGGGTGTGTGTGTGTGGGGGGGTATCACGGCAGGGGGTGTGTGTGTGTGGGGGGGTATCACGGCAGGGGGTGTGTGTGTGTGGGGAGTATCACGGCGGGGGTGTGTGTGTGTGTGGGGTGTATCACGGCGGGGGTGTGTGTGTGTGTGGGGGGGGTATCACGGCGGGGGTGTGTGTGTGTGTGGGGTATCACGGCGGGGGTGTGTGTGTGGGGGGTATCACGGCAGGGGGTGTGTGTGGGGGGTATCACGGCGGGGGTGTGTGTGTGTGGGGAGTGTGATACTTTAGGTAACCGAGGGTTTTGTCTGTCAGGTAGATCGGGATCTGAAAATGCCGGTCAGCTGGGAGACTATCGCTTCTGAGCTGGAGACATTTGACCTGGTGCCACAGGATGACGGTTCCATAGAGAAACGTGAGGCTGGAGTTAACAGACAGAAATATTGACACACTAACAAAACTCAGTTATTAACCACAGTCACTAAACTGGTCACTCGTACTCTGGGCATAGGGTCTGTGTGTGGGACGTCCTCTCTGACAGTGCGGCACTCCCTCAGCACTGACCCTCCGACAGTGCGGCGCTCCCTCAGCACTGACCCTCCTACAGAGCGGCGCTCCCTCAGCACTGACCCTCTGACAGTGCAGCGCTCCCTCGGCGCTGACCCCTCTGACAGTGCGGTGCTGACCCTCTGACAGTGCGGCACTCACCCTTTGACAGTGCCGCGCTCCCTCGGCGCTGACCCCTCGACAGTGCCGCGCTCCCTCGGCGCTGACCCCTCGACAGTGCCGCGCTCCCTCGGCGCTGACCCCTCGACAGTGCCGCGCTCCCTCGGCGCTGACCCCTCGACAGTGCCGCGCTCCCTCGGCGCTGACCCCTCGACAGTGCCGCGCTCCCTCGGCGCTGACCCCTCGACAGTGCCGCGCTCCCTCGGCGCTGACCCCTCGACAGTGCCGCGCTCCCTCGGCGCTGACCCCTCGACAGTGCCGCGCTCCCTCGGCGCTGACCCCTCGACAGTGCCGCGCTCCCTCGGCGCTGACCCCTCGACAGTGCCGCGCTCCCTCGGCGCTGACCCCTCGACAGTGCAGCACCCCCTGAGAGAGGTAGGGTAAGAGGGCTTTAGTGAAATTGAATTTACTGCTGGTGTATTGCTTTTTCCTGTTTTGTGCAGTGTTGGAACACTGTATCACGTATCGCTTGACAGAAGACAAGATTGTGAATGAGTGGATTGCTTTCAGCATGACACGAATTGGATTTGCCCTGAATGCAGGAAATGTGGACATCTTCGAACATGAGGTAATGAGTTTAGGAAATTTCCTTCGTGGAGTCATGTGAACAACCATGAGCCCGTTTCCAGGCTGTAGGTGTCACAGACTGGGGCAGAATTGATTAGCTTCCCTATAGTGTGGGAACAGGCCCTTCGGCTCAACAAATCCACACCGACCCTCCAAGAAGTAACCCACCCAGACCCATTGCCCTATCCTATGGGCAATTTGGCATGGCCCATTCACGTAAGATGAATACCTGTGGACTGTGGGAGGAAACTGGAGCACCCGGAGGAAACCCTTGCAGACTCTGAGAGGAGGTGCAGACTCCAGACTGACAGTCGCCCGAGGGCGGGATCGAACCCAGGACCCTGGTGCTGTGAGGCAGCAGTGCTAACCGTTGTGCCACCCATTGTGATGGTGTGGGGAACTGCCATCTTGGACTGCTGCTGTCTGAGTGCTGTAGGTGGACCCACGGGGTGGCCCTTAGGGAGGGAATTCCAGGATCCTGGCCCGGTAACACTGAAGGACAGTTATATATTTGTAAGTCATAATGGTGTGTAGCTTCACAGAGACCCTGCAGAGGGTGGTGTTTGTTCATTATTGAGGAAGATGCAAAATAGATTGAGTCGATATGAGAGTTTGTAACCACCAGGAACAATTGAACCGGCCTGGACTCTCGTCCTGAGTGATGATGTGGACGTTGGTGGACTGGGCTGGATAAGGTCAGAAGTTAGGCGACACCAGCTTATAGTCCAACAGGTTTGTTTGAAATCACAGGCTTCACCTGACTCGGAAAGCTTGGTGATGATTTCAAACAAACCCATTGCACTATAACGTGGTGTCGTCTGACTTCTGGTTATTTTCTGGAGGGAACAGCAGTCTGAGGAGTGACCTGATTGTCGTGGGTTTGGCGATCATTCATCTCTCGAATCCTGACAGTGTGGAAACAGCCCGTCGAGTCCACACCGACCCTCCAAAGAGCATCCCACGGAGACCCACCCCTGCAACTCTGCATTTCCCATGGCTAGCCCACATATCCCTGCACACGAGGATAGCTGTGGTTATATAGAGACTGGAACGAGGGAACCATCGATGTAAGATGGTCACGAGCGTCTCAATCAGGAATTCCAAAGAGATCTCTTTATCCGGAGAATGATGGGAAGGTACAGTCTGAAAGCATATTGGAAGGGCAACCAGCTGGGAAAGCTGAAGAGGAATAGGATAAATAATTGAGAAGCAGACATTTGCAGGATGATGGGAGAAAGAGCAGAATGTGAGTGGGACAGAACAACCTGACCTGTGTGAGCTTCAGTATTCACACCTGTCTAGCTGTCCTGGGATAGGAGTCATAGAGATGTACAATACGGAAACAGACCCTTCGGTCCCAGCCGTCCATGCTGACCAGATATCCCAACCCAATCTAGTCCCACCTGCCAGCACCCCGCCCATATCCCTCCAAACCCTTCCTATTCATATACCCATCCAAATGCCTCTTAAATGCTGCCATTGTACCAGCCTCCACCACTTCCTCTGGCGGCTCATTCCATACACGTACCACCCTCTGCGTGAAAAAGTTGCCCCTTATGTCTCTTTTATATCTTTCCCCTCTCACCCTAAATCTATGCTCTTTAGTTCTGGACTCCCGATCCCAGGGAAAAGACTTTGTCTATTTATCCCATCCATGCCTCTCATGATTTTATAAACCTCTATAAGGTCACCCCTCAGCCTGCAATGCTCCAGGGAAAACAGCCCCACCTCTTCCCCACCCAACCCCAATCTCAGGCCCACCCTAAAAGTGTTTCTCCTTCCCAGGTTCTCAGTAAAAAAGCCAACAAGACTCGGCCAGCAGCAATTAAACGGAACACCCGAGCACCAATGCATGACCTGAACTCCCTTGAAGAGCTGTATCCTTTTCAAAGACAAGACTTGAACCTTGGGTTCTCAGGAAATGATTCAGGAGATGCACCAGTTGTCATCGTGAGGATCTCATTTAACAGCCTCGCACATCCCTGGGTGACCCAGTGCTTGTCACAGCCGTTTCCTTTTGGAATTGACTTGCTCTGTTCTCGAGTACTGACACTGAGATGCTGTGAGCTCCCAGAAATTGTTGTGTGATAAATGTCTGACGGTGTGAGCTGAGGGATGAACATTGAGTGGGAAGCATGAGAAAGAGAGAGAGAGAGCTCCTTGATTAAAAGCAATCTTTTACCTCCTGAAAAGGTGACAACTGGGCTGCCTCTGCTCCTGCGGCTCTCCCACAGTACTGAAGGGGAGACTGATTCTGTCGGTTGTACCTCTTGATGTGGACGTATTACTGGATAATCTTAATGACAGATTGTAGGCGGCTCGTTCGTCATGCAGCGTTTGAGTCTGGGGCAGAGTTGGCTGTGGGTACAGGGGATTAATTCCAGCCGGTGCAGTGAAATACAAAACCAGAGGTGTAATGTGCAGCAGCAGGTGAGGTGGGGCAGAAATACTGGCCTGTACCTGGGTTATAAAATGCCTGTGAAGAATGGTGGTGGTCAGAGCTGAACAGCTCAGGCAAGTGAGTCGCAGCGTGACCAGGACATTTCCTTTGACTCGTGGCCAGTGTCCAAGCAGAGACGGAGGAGGAGAACCTACTCGATTCATACACCACACCAGCTAAGGTACCTGACTAACTGGAGAAGACACTTTCCCTTCCAGGGTCAGAATTCACTCACTGCCCCTTGAATGATGGCCCTTTTTCCCCTGTATGTATTGGAGGAGTGTGGGAGCCACTGGCTAGGCCAGTAATTATTGTCCTGGGGAAGGTGAAGGTAGTGCCTGTACAGACACAGTTGCAGGGTAGTTCAAGGGTTTAACCCAGTGACCCCACAGCTGAAGTTCGGGTGGATGAGCCCTAATCCCCATCCTTTGGCAAAGCTACACTGGGAGGAGGTGGGCATGTCCGACTGTGTGGGACACTGGTGTTGGGGAAAGGGGTGTAAACATGGGGGAGAGTGAGGGGGGCACACTGAATGAGGGACAAACTGGGTGGAGCAAACCATTATTGCGGGGAGTTGGCCGACTGAGTGGGACATGCTGATGGATGATAATGAGGACATTCTGGATGGAGGTAATGGGGGCAGAGCTAGTTTTTTTCTCCTTTTCCCTGAGGATTCTGACTCCCTACAGCAGCAGCAGTAGCAGCAACACTTGATTCAGGTGGTTGGGTTGTGGGAGCTGGAGGTTACTGGTCAGGAAGGTTTGTCTGAGGATTGGTTTTTAGAGATTGGGGACTGTGGTACTTCCTGCTGAATGTGTCCTCCCTCGGTAGGCAGGTACACACAAGCGGGTGCTGACCACTCCAGAGCAGCCACAGTCAAAGAAGGTGTCGATGACCCGCAGCCCACGGCTCCTCTTCTCTCCAGCTTCCTTCTCTCCAAGGTAACAGGACCGGTTCATCCGACTATTTACTCAGATATACTTCGATTGAAATATCAACGAAATGACCTGTTCCAAAAATATATAATCCACTTCCTATGCAAGCAATCTACCCTTGCACTCCCTCCCTATCTCTGTAACCCCCTCCAGCCCCTACACCCCCTCCCTATCTCTGTAACTTCCTCCAGCCCCTACACCCCCTCCCTATCTCTGTAACTTCCTCCAGCCCCTACACCCCCTCCCTATCTCTGTAACTTCCTCCAGCCCCTACACCCCCTCCCTATCTCTGTAACCCCCTCCAGCCCCTACACCCCCTCCCTATCTCTGTAACCCCCTCCAGCCCCTACACTCCCTCCCTATCTCTGTAACCCCCTCCAGCCCCTACACCCCCTCCCTATCTCTGTAACCCCCTCCAGCCCCTACACCCCCTCCCTATCTCTGTATCCCCCTCCAGCCCCTACACCCCCTTCCTATCTCTGTATCCCCCTCCAGCCCCTACACCCCCTTCCTATCTCTGTAACCCCCTACACCCCTCCCTATCTCTGTAACCCCCTCCAGCCCCTACACCCCCTCCCTATCTCTGTATCCCCCTCCGGCCCCTACACTCCCTCCCTATCTCTGTACCCCCCTCCAGCCCCTACACCCCCTCCCTATCTCTGTAACCCCCTCCAGCCCCTACACTCCCTCCCTATCTCTGTAACCCCCTCCGGCCCCTACACCCCCTCCCTATCTCTGTAACCCCCTCCGGCCCCTACACCCCCTCCCTATCTCTGTAACCCCCTCCGGCCCCTACACCCCCTCCCTATCTCTGTAACCCCCTCCAGCCCCTACACCCCCTCCCTAGCTCTGTAACCCCCCCCCCCCCCAGCCCTGGTAACGCTGCTGTTTGTGGTAATTTGGAACTGTAATGAGCATGGCTGGTTACTGCCTGAATGAGTAGTTTTTTCCTTCTGCTGTCCTCAGCCCGAACCCATCTCTGAAGTACAGTTCCAGAGCTAACCGAGGTGAAGTTGTTGTCTCGTTTGGTACGGCGCAGGGAGCCACGTGGCAAGGCATGGGAGGCAGGAGTGCCACTGTTCAGCTGCTCCTCATGCCTGAGGACTCGATCGTCAAACGCTTCAAGTACATGTTCCAGAAGCTGCGTGACATCCGCGATGGTGAGTCCCAATCAAAGGCACCAGTGTTTGCATTTCACCCCGAGCTTGCTCAGGAAGAAGCAGCCCCACTGCGGCCTGTCCGAGGTTAATCCTCACTTCGAGTATCGCTGACTCCCTGTGTTACAGAAATTCCTTCTCCAATCCCCTGCTTAAAAACATTCACTTGCAACCAAGCCTGTAAGGTGCCTGTGTCTGTGTGAGTGTGTGTCTGTGTGTGTTGGGAAGGCTGTTCTGGGGTCAGTATCAACATCCGTCCCAGTGGTGGGTTGGTGGGTTGACCCGCGGTGCTAATATCACTGCTCCTGTTGACCAGAGGGCAGACCCAGGCCCCTAACCCCAGCAAGGAGGTATTGGCTTTAGAAGGGAGGCACTTGAAGATTCATTACAATGATCCCGTGGACAAAAGAGTTAACCTGCAGTGACAGGTTATTGCAGAATGGGCTTGTACTCCCTTGATTGTGGAAGATTAAGAGGTGATCTGTTTGAGGTTAGCTTTTGTAGAGAGAAACAGTTTGCTGGGGAGTGGGTGGGCTTCCCCACCGTGCTTCCCATTTTGGCCAAGGCAGTCACAAAATGGGAGAAAGTGAGGACTGCAGATGCTGGAGATCAGAGCTGAAAATGTGTTGCTGGAAAAGTGCAGCAGGTCAGGCAGCATCCAAGGAACAGGAGAATCGACATTTTGAATAGTCACAGAATAGGGGAAAGTTTCCAGATTAGATTCCGCACTCGACACGGGATGTGGCCCGGTGACATTATGGGTGTAGGTTTGCTCGCTGAGCTGTAAGGTTCCTTTTCAGACGTTTTGTCACCATACTAGGTAACATCTTCAGTGAAGCATCATGTTTTAAAGTTGATCAAGTTTTTCCAAATGACTTCTCTGAGAGAAACCGCTTTTACCTGGTTTAACTTTAATGATTTTCCTCTAACTAACACGAGAGGTACAGCCTCTCCACCATTGTCTGGGTGTGCACTGTGAAAAACCCACTTTTTAGTTTAGAGACTGTGTTCTGGTTTCTCTCTGAAGTAACTGCACCAGAGGCCGGTATCCCGTCACCAAGTCACCCTTTACTTACACAAACCCAGTACGTGGACTCTGACCAGCTAGCTCAAAGCCAGTCCCCTAGAGTAGTGACCATCTCTGACATTAGTTATGTCTGTCAGCCAGGGCTCCCTGGTTGTGATTGTTAACCTGAGCCACTCAGGGATCTCATACGCAATGAGATCATCCTGGGCTGCAATTCAATCGCTACACTCTCCCAATCATTTCCTTAGCAGTGGAAGCACAAAACTCCTGCTCTTATCTCATCTTCAAAATTCCGGGTCCTCTTTCCACAGTGATCTGACTAATCAGGGAATGGCAAGTACATCATAATTCTCCTCCTGCAGTTCAATTCCCTTTTCCAAAACATCGCATCAAATCTCTTTAATGTGTAAGTGTCCATATTGAAGCTTTCAGAGTCTTAAGTGTGTATGTGGATTCCTAGCGGTATTGTTGATTTATATTAAGGGGTAGCATAGCCTCTTTCAATTGCTATGGTCCCATAGACTAAAAGTTCTTTGTATCTGAAATACTGGAGTTTAAGGATACAGAAGTCATGCTGCAGTTTTACAAAACCTGGGTTAGACCCCACTTGGAGGACTGTGCAGATCTGGGCAGCATGTCTTAGGGAGGGTAGATTGACCTTGTTGGGGTTTACTAGAATAATACCAGGACATCAAGGGTTTAAGTTATGAGGACCAATTGTACAAATTAGGCCTGTATTCTCTAGAACTCAGATAGTTAAGATGTGATCTGATTTGAGTTTTAAAGGTATTAACAGGAAAAGACAGGGTAGATAAAGATCAACTCTTTCCACTGACTGGGGATTCTAGGGCTCAGGGCTTCGTCTAAGAACAAGGACCAGACTGATCAGGAGAGATGTTAGGACACAGTCAGAGAGAGGTTTGGAGCGCTCTCCCACAAATGGCAGCAGATGTTCTCTCAGTTGTTAGTTTTAAATCTGAGATTGTTGAGGAAAGGTGTGAAGGGATAATGGAGTTAGGTGACAGACCAGCCATGATCTCAGTGAACGGGACAACAGGCTCAAGGGACTAAATGGCCTACTCCTCCTCCTACGGGTTTTTTATATTAGATTAGATTCCTTACAGTGCGGACACAGGTCATTTGGCCCAACAAATGCACACCGACCTTTCGAAGAGTAACCCAGACCCATTCCCCCCTGACTTAATACTACGGGCAATTTCCCATGGCCAATCCACCTAACCTGCACTCTAGATTAGGAGGAAACCAGAGCACCCGGAGGAAACCCACGCAGACACGGGGGTGCTGGGGGAGAGGGTGCAAACTCCACAGAGAGTTGCCCGAGGGTGGATACAAACCTGGGTCCCTGGCGCTGTGAGGCTGCAGTTCCAACCACCGTCCTCTCGTCTCCGGCCCCTGCTTTGTGTTGAATTAGTATCCTCACCTGGCAAGTAAGGATTGGCGTCGGCACCTTTTGGCGAGAACGAAGGGAGTAACAGGTTTCCTGTTCCGAGTATGGATCAGGCCGTCCCCAGATGTGGAGCCTGTGGACATGTTGTGTTCCCTGAAGGCTGAGATATGAGCGTGTGTGGTTTGTGGATGGCACTGTCCTTCAGGGTGGGGTGGTAACATTGGTGAGAAGATTGAATGTTCTAATGTGCTGTTTGTTAATACCTTTCAGTTCTCAATGACAGGATAGAAGATCTGAGTCAGGTTTTGACAGAGCACTACAACATCGAGGCTATCCGATCAGTGGCTATGCCTGTTCAGGTGAGGAGCAACCCTCTGCTTCGAAATCCTGTCCTTGCCACGTGGACTGCACTGAAAATGGCCTGCTCAATATAGTATTCTCAACACCAAAACCTATTCAGGGGAAATAGTAACTTCAAAAATTAATTTGACTATTAGAGGTCTTGGGAGTTTGTTACAAGTGGTGTTCTCTAGTCCCTTTACCCCCTTCCCTATCTCTGTAAACCCCCCGCCTACCCCTACACCTCTCGTATCTCTGTCACCTCCTGGTGCCCCTACAGCCCCTCCCTATCTCTGTAATCCCCCCGCCAACCCCTACACCCCTCGTATCTCTGTCACCTCCTGGTGCCCCTACAGCCCCTCCCTATCTCTGTAATCCCCCTGCCTACCCCTCCACCTCTCGTATCTCTGTCACCTCCTGGAGCCCCTCCCTATCTCTGTAATCGCTCCAGTCCATACACCCCCTCACTATCTCTGTCACCTCAGGTGTAGAGGGCAAGTCCGTGGTGAATACTAAAAACAAAGCTCCCCCTCCCCCTCCCCCTGCCCCTCCCTTGCAGCCTGTCATTGAGCAGGAGATCAGAATGGAGATGAGCTGGGTGTGTTGGAACGTGTTTGCTTACCAGAGTGAAGAGCATGTAGTGACCACAAGGAACAAGAGTGGGCACCCTAACCCCTCCAACCTGTTCAGCCACACGAAAAGATTATGCCTGAGATGATTTTAATCTCAACTCAAGAATTTAAGTCTGCCTTTAAAATACTTCCAGATTCTGCCTCCACTGGCTGTGAAGAAAGGGATATCCAAACACTGTCCGAGAGAATAAATGAATGTTTCTACATCTCTCTTTTAAAAGCACACGTCCATATTGTTAAACGGTGACCCCTAGATCTGTATTCTCCCACGAGAGGAAATACCCAGCCAGTCAAGTTCCACCTAGCTCCCATGTTTTAATGATGTCATCCTGGACTCTTCTAAACTCCAGCGGATACAGGCCTAGCCTTCATTCATTCATTCCAGGTATTAGTCCTGTAAACCTCATGTGAGCTTCTTCCAACACACTGACATCCTTCAGTCTGTACGATGACCAGTACTGTCCAAGATGCTCCAGATATGATCTCACCAATGCCCTCTACAACTGAAGATTATTCAATCCCCCTCCCAATAGACCATAATGTTTCATTTCCTGGTTACTGGCTGTATCTGCATATTAATTTTTGATGATTCATGCACAAAGGCACCCAGATCTCTGCATCTCAGAGCTCTGCAACCTCTCACCGTTCTAGATAATGTCTTTTTTAAATTCCTTGTGCCAAAATGGACAGTTTCATGCTTTCCCACACTGTACTTCATTTGTTCCCACTGACTTTACCTATCTTTTTCACAACTCACTTTCCTATCTATCTTTGTGTCATCAGCAAATTTATGTACCAGATCTTTGCTCCCTTCATCTAAATTGTTTATCTAAACTGAAAAAAAAAATTCAGGCCCCAGCACTGACCCCAGTGGTACAATGCACGTGACATCTTGCCAGCTGCAAACACCTCATATATTGTTTCCTGTTAACAAACCAATCTTCTATCCATACCAATGTGTTAGTCCCAAAACCATGAGCTTTTATTCTCCACAACGATCTTTGAAGTGGCATCATAGCAAGTGTCATCAGGAAATCTAAGTACAATACATCCACTGGATCAGCTTTATCTACAGCACTAGTTACTTCAAAGAACTCCAGTAAATTATTTGAACATAATCTCCCTTTGACAAATCATTTTGGCTCTGTCTGAATACCTTGAACTTATCAAAGTGTTGTGCTACAAACTTATTAATAAAGGCTTCCAACATTTTCCCTGTTGTGAATATTAAGCCTGCAGTTTCCTACTTTCTAGCTCCCTCCCTTTTTCAGTTACATTATCTGTTTTCCAATCTATAGAAAACTTCTCTATCTAAACAGTTTTGGAAAGCTAAGACCAACCCAGCAGCTATCTCACTGCTACTACTTTCCATTGGGGTGGCTCAGTGGTTACCTCTGCTGCCTCTCAGCGCTAGGGACCCGGGTTCAATTCCAGCTTCGGGTGGAACTCTGTGGAGTTTGCACATTCTCCCCCTGTCTGCTTCCGTTTCCTCTGGGTGCTCCAGTTTCTTCTCATAGTCCAAAGATGTGCAGGCTAGGGTGAATTGGCCATGCTAAATTGTCCAGTAGTGTCCAGGGATGTGCAGGCTAGATGGATTGCAGGGTTACAGGGCTAGGATGGGGGTGTTGATATAGGTGGGATGCTCTTAGGAAGATCAGTGTGGACTCGATAGGCTGTTTCCACACTGTAGGGATTCTATGAAGGTCCTGGGAACATGTCAACTTGCAGTTCCTATTTCCTCAGCACTGCCCCTCCCCCTTGTAACTGTACTTGAGTTCCTCTCTCCCTTTCAATTCCTGATCTATAGCTCTTTCCTGGATGGTATTTGTTAACAATGCTCGCATTTACGTTCCCTCATTCTGTCCATTACCGTTATCAATTGTTCCTTTTGGTTCATTGCAGGAATCAGTAACGTTCCTGGGGCAGATCGCGTGCGACAGCAATGGCAAACTCAATGCAAAGTCAGTGATTTTGCAGGGAGACCTGAAACATTCAGCAGGAATGCAAGTGCCAGTAGATCTGTCAGAGCTGAAGGAGTTCTCTCTCTTTCCTGGCCAGGTGGGTACACCTGAGTAGCAGTGAAAGATTGTCAGGATGTACTCAAAAAGTGAACATTTAAGGGAGCTGTGGTGTCCTACTTTTCTAAACAACTATGTAAGTCCCCTCAACACCACCCCCATCCTGGGATAGAGACACCTCTGGGTGAAAGTTTGAGTCAACCTTATTTTACTTTTTTTTTTAACAGAAAAGTCAAGTTTCCTCCACTGTCTGGAACTCTAAGGTCCCTAGATCCTCTCAAACTCTGAGTAAAGTTCTGAAAGTTTTTTAAAAATGACTCTCCCCTTGACTCCATTCACAACAAAACCCTCAGGGTAAGGACAACAAGGGGTCAAAATGCACAGTAGCCTTTCCTCTACTCATTCAAACTCAAAAGTAAAGTTAAAAAGGGAAAGGTTTGGTCTCCTCCCCAGGCCTGTCCCTGACTGAACTCCAGAATAACTGTGATTGAAGATTGTGAAGTCTGTGTGAAAATGAGCACTTGCTGTTAACGTCTCAAACAATGTACAAGATGTGAAACCATGGAGGCCGTTGCAAAGAGAGCACTGCAAACAGCTTCTCAGGCCCTTGTTTCACTGTTTACACTATTGAGGTGGCAATGGCTTTGCTGCAGTAACTGGAGGGTAAGGGTGCTAGAATGATGACGCTTGTGTGCCTCTGTTTGTAGGTAGGATGGGGATGGCTGCTGAATAAAGAGCTTGCCATTTCCCTGAGTCTCTCAGTATGTTCAGTATGCGGTAAGTGAGAGCACCCCCCACAATGTTATCCTGGCACTCGCTGCATTGTGTTGAGGAGGGACTAATATATTTTCTGCTCCTCTCTTGTTCTCAAACCCATCATGCAGTCTAGCTGAGATCAGGCTTACCTATGAGCTCTACTGTATGCCTACTGATTAATCAGGGATTACTGCAGGGGTCGGTGTGGCCTGGCTGGGCCGAAGGGCCTGTTTCCACACTGTAGGGAATCTAACCTACAGTTGGATGAACCCTAAAGGCAGTTAATCAATGTTGCTCACTTTAGCCTTTGTTGGAGTATGACAGAATGTGGCCACTGCTGCTTATGCTAACATTTACTGCTCATCCTTAATTGCCCCCCCCCCCCCCCCCCCCTCACCCCGAGAGGGTAGTGATGTTGAAAGTGCCTGTGTTTAAAACAGCACACAGATATATTGATTCTGGGGCTGTCAGCAATGGCGAAGGTTGTTTTCTGATTTAGATTCTAGATGTCGTTCTCTCCAGAGTAACTTTCCGTCTGGTTAATTTTGATGGGTATGACCTTGTACCGGAGTGTCGGTTCTGACTGTGATGACATTTGTTTTCACCAGGTGGTGGCTCTGGAGGGAACAAACAGCACCAGCCGGTGCATCGTGGCTTTCCGGCTCTACGAGGTCAGTCATTGAGCAGTGGGAGGCTGCTGTTACACTCAGTATCGAACTGTTAGCTGCTGGGTTGTTGCTGTTCCACCCTCAACTGTACAGTCCAAATCAAGTGTGCCTCTGTGTCCCCGGGTGGGATCTGCAGCATTCAGGACTAGACCCTCTGCTTTTTGGGGCAGATATTGTTGGTGACGGAGTTGGGGGAAGGATTGAGATGGATAGTTGAAGGTGATGCTGGAGCAGGGTAGGGTGTGGGAGGTGTAGATGCAACTGGTTGCCCCCATCTTCCACCCCAGCCTGAGGTGGAGAGTGGGATCAGAAAGACAAACAGAGTGGTAATCCCAGGATTGCTACCTGTGCCACATGTTAGTGAGACTAGGAATAGAGAGCGAGTGCAGCTGAACACATGGCTGCAGCACTGGTGTAGGAGGGAGGGCTTCAGACATGTGGATCTTTGGGATACCTTCTGGGGAAGGTGGGACCTGTACAAGAAGGATGGGTTGCATCTGAACTGGAGGGGTACCAATATCCTGAGCGGGTGGTTTGCTAGAGTTCTTCAGGAGGACTTAAACAAGATTGGGTTGATGTTGTTTTGCACAGTTTTAGGGTTTGTTGTGTACTAAAGGGTAGGTTAATAGTCAGGAGACAGTGGTTATATTGTTTTGTGTTTGTTTTCTTTTTATTATACTGATATTTGTTATTGATTGTATTTTTCAACAGTTTTCAATATAGTTTGTAAAGTTTTTAAAAATTGCTAGTAAATATATTTTTTTAAAAAACGAAATTGGCTACCTGAGCTATAGATCAGACGATGGAGGAACAGCCAGATACAGTGTGCAAAGCGTCTATGAGGAGGGTAGGCACTTGGTAGGGAAAAGGTACAGTCAGTGTGCTGGGTTGAAGTATGTCTATTTTAATGCAACAAGTGTCAGGGATAAGAGTGATGAACTTCGAGCGTGAATCAGTACTTGGAACTTTGACGGTGTGGCCTTTACAGAGACGTGGATATCACAGGGACAGGAGTGGTTGTTGGATGTTCCAGGCTTTAGGTGGCTGAGGAGCTGGGCTATGGGAGAAGGATACACATTTTTGGATCATTGGAATCTCTTTTGGGGTAGAGTGACCTGTACAAGAAGGACGGATTGCCTCTAAATTGGAAGGGGACTAATATACTGGCAGGGAAATTTGCTAGAACTGCTCGGGAGGATTTAAACTAGTAAGGTGGGGGGTGGGACCCAGGGAGATAGTGAGGAAAGAGATTGATCTGAGACGGGTACAGCTGAGAACAGAAGTGAGTCAAACAGTCAGGGCAGGCAGGGACAAGGTAGGACGATAGGGTTATCGTGTAGGCCTCCCACCGCCCCCTAACTCCTGCAGGAGATAGAGGAATGCAGATGGAAGCAGATCTTGGAAAGATGTAAAAACCATCGGGGTTGTTGTAGTGGGTGAACAGTCAGGGCAGGCAGGGACAAGGTAGGACTAATAAATTAAACTGCATTTATTTCAATGCAAGGGGCCTAACAGGGAAGGCAGATGAACTCAGGGCATGGTTAGAAACATGGGACTGGATATTATAGCAATAACAGAAACATGGCTCAGGGATGGGCAGGACTGGCAGCTTAATGTTCCAGGATAGGTAGAAGGATAGGAAGGGAGGCAAGAGAGGAGGGGGAGTGGTATTTTTGATAAGAGATAGCATTACAGCTGTGCTGAGGGAGGATATTCCTGGAAATACATCCAGGGAAGTTATTTGAGTGGAACTGAGAAATAAGAAAGGGATGACCACCTTATTGGGATTGTATTATGGACCCCCCAATAGTCAGAGGGAAATTGAGAAACAAACTTGTAAGGAGATCTCAACTATCTGTAAGAATAATAGGGTAGTTATGGTAGGGGATTTTAACTTTCTAAACATCGACTGGGACTGCCATAGTGTTAAAGGTTTAGATGGAGAGGAATTTGTTAAGTGTGTACAAGACAATTTTCTGATTCAGTATGTGGATGTACCTACTAGAGAAGGTGCAAAAC
Organism: Hemiscyllium ocellatum; assembly: GCF_020745735.1. Taxonomy (NCBI): domain Eukaryota; kingdom Metazoa; phylum Chordata; class Chondrichthyes; order Orectolobiformes; family Hemiscylliidae; genus Hemiscyllium; species Hemiscyllium ocellatum. The sequence continues at coordinate 1,723,471 of NC_083446.1, read as the reverse complement.
TTGACCTACTCTTGGGGAATAAGGTAGGACAGGTGACTGAGGTGTCAGTGGGGGTGCACTTTGGGGCCAGTGACCATAATTCTATTCGTTTTAAAATAGTGATGGAAAAGGATAGACCAGATCTAAAAGTTGAAGTTCTAAATTGGAGAAAGGCCAATTTTGACGGTATTAGGCAAGAACTTTCGAAAGCTGATTGGAGGCAGATGTTTACAGGTAAAGGGACGGCTGGAAAATGGGAAGCTTTCAGAAATGAGATAACAAGAATCCAGAGAAAGTATATTCCTGTCAGGGTGAAAGGGAATGGTGGTAGGTATAGGGAATGCTGGATGACTAAAGAAATTGAGGGTTTGGTTAAGAAAAAGAAGGAAGCATATGTCAGGTAGAGACAGGATAGATCGAGTGAATCCTTAGAAGAGTATAAAGAAAGTAGGAGTATACTTAAGAGGGAAATCAGGAGGGCAAAACGGGGACATGAGATAGCTTTGGCAAATAGAATTAAGGAGAATCCAAAGGGGTTTTACAAATATAGTAAGGACAAAAGGGTAACTTGGGAGAGAATAGGGCCCCTCAAAGATCAGCAAGATTTGTGTAGAGCCACAGAAAATGGGGGAGTTACTTTGCATACTTTGAATATTTTGCATCAGTATTTACTGTGGAAAAGGATATGGAAGATATAGACTGTAGGGAAATAGATGGTGACATCTTGCAAAATGTCCAGATTACAGAGGAGGAAGTGCTGGATGTCTTGAAACGGTTAAAAGTGGATAAATCCCCAGGACCTGATCAGGTGTACCCGAGAAGTCTGTGGGAAGCTAGAGAAGTGATTGCTGGGCCTCTTGCTGAGATATTTGTATCATCGATAGTCACAGGTGAGGTGCCGGAAGACTGGAGGTTGGCAAACGTGCCACTGTTTAAGAAGGGCCATAAAGACAAGCCAGGGAACTATAGACCAGTGAACCTGACCTCGGTGGTGGGCAAGTTGTTGGAGGGAATCCTGAGGGACAGGATGTACATGTATTTGGAAAGGCAAGGACTGATTAGGAATAGTCAACATGGCATTGTACATGGGAAATCATGTCTCACAAACTTGATTGAGTTTTTTGAAGAAGTAACAAAGAGGATTGATGAGGGCAGAGCAGTAGATGTGATCTATATGGACTTCAGTAAGGCGTTCGACAAGGTTCCCCATGGGAGACTGATTAGCGAGGTTAGATCTCATGGAATACAGGAAGAACTGGCTCAAAGGCAGAAGACAGAGGGTGGTGGTGGAGGGTTGTTTTTCAGACTGGAGGCCTGTGACCAATGGAGTGCCACAAGGATCGGTCCTAGGTCCCCTACTTTTTGTCATTTACATAAACGATTTGGATGTGAGCATAAGAGGTACAGTTAGTAAGTTTGCAGATGACACCAAAATTGGAGGTGTAGTGGACAGCGAAGAGGGTTACCTCAGATTACAACAGGATCTGGACCAGATGGGCCAATGGGCTGAGAAGTGGCAGATGGAGTTTAATTCAGATAAATGCGAGATGCATTTAATGGTAAGGTCCTAGGGAGTGTTGCTGAACAAAGAGACCTTGGAGTGCAGGTTCATAGCTCCTTGAAAGTGGAGTCGCAGGTAGATAGGATAGTGATGAAGGTGTTTGGTATGCCTTCCTTTATTGGTCAGAGTATTGAGTACAGGAGTTGGGAGGTCCTGTTGCAGCTGTCCAGGGCATTGGTTAGGCCACTGTTGGAATACTGTTTGTGCAATTCTGGTCTCCTTCTTATCGGGAAGATGTTGTGAAACTTGAAAGGGTTCAGAAAGGATTGACAAGGATGTTGCCAGGGTTGGAGGGTCTGAGCTACAGGGAGAGGCTGAACAGGCTGGGGCTGTTTTCCCTGGAGTGTCGGAGGCTGAGGGGTGACCTTATAGGGGTTTACAAAATTATGAGGGGCATGGATAGGGTAAATAGACAAAGTCTTTTCCCTTGGGTCGGGGCGTCCAGAACTAGAGGGCATAGGTTTAGGCTGAGAGGGGAAAGATATAAAAGAGACCGAAGGGGCAACCTTTTCACACAGAGGGTGGTACGTGTGTGGAATGAGCTGCCAAAGGAAATGGTGGAGGCTGGTACAATTACAACATTTAAGAGGCATTTGGATGGGTATATGAATAGGAAGGGTTTGGGGGGATATGGGCCGGGTGCTGGCAGGTGGGACTCGATTGGGTTTGGATATCTGATCGGCGTGGACGGGTTGGATCGAAGGGTCTGTTTCCGTCCTGTACATCTCTATGACTCTAAAAGGAATGGGATCGAAGAAGTGTACGAGTGGCATTGTTGGTTAGGAGTAGTATCACAGCTGCAGAAAGGGAGGTCATCGAGGAGGGTTTGTCAATGGAATCAATTCGGGTGGAAATCAGAAACAGAAAAGGAGCAATCACTTTATTGGGAGTTTTCTACAGACTCCCCCCCCCCCCCCCCCCCCCCCCCCAATAGCAACAGAGTTGCGGAGGAGCAGATTGGGAGGAAGATTTTGAAATGTGTAAAAGTAACAGGGATGTTGCCATGGGTGACTTTAACTTCTCTAATATTGATTGGAACCCATCAGTTCAAATAGTTTAAGTGGTGCAGTTTTTGGTGTGTCCAGGAAGGATTCCTGATTCGATTACTTTGATAGGCCGACTAGAAGGGAGGCTATATTGGATTTGGTGCTTGGCAACAAACCCGGCCAGGTGTCCGATCTCGGCAGAGCAGCATTTCGGTGATAGTGACCACAACTCACTGATCTTTACTATATTGACGGAGAGGCAGAGCAGCATTTCGGTGATAGTGACCACAACTCACTGATCTTTACTATAGTGACGGAGAGGCAGAACAGCAGATGGTATGGGAAAGTATTTAATCGGGGAGGGGGAATTACAATGCTATTAGGCAGGAACTGGGGCACCTAAATTGGGAACAGATGTTCTCAGGAAAATGCACAACAGAAATGTGGAGGTTGTTTAGGGAGCACCTGCTGATAGTGCTGGACAGATTTGTCTCACTGAGGCAAGGAGGGGATGGTAGGGTGAAGGAACTTTGGGTGACAAGGGATGTGGAACATCGAGTCAACAGAAAGGAGGAAGCTGACTGAAGGTTGAGGAGGTAAGGAACAGACAGGGCTCTAGAGGGTTACAAGGGAGCCAGGAAGGAACTGAGGAATGGTCTCAGGAGAGCTAGAAGGGGGCATGAAAAAGCTTTACTGGGTCGGATTAAGGAAAACTCTAAGGTATTCTACACTGATGTGAGGAACAAGAGGATGGCCAGAGTGAGGGATAGTGGAGAAAACTTGTGCCTGGAGTCAGGGGAGGGCCTTAATGAATACTTTGCTTCAGTATTCACCTCTGAGAGGGATCTTGACGTTTCTGAGGACAGTGTGAAACAGACTCAAACAGGTTCATTTTAGGAAGGAGGATTTTGAAAAACATAGGAATAGGTAGTCCCCTGGGCCAGACAGGATATACCGAAGGCGAAAGTGAGGACTGCAGATGCTGGAGATCAGTCTCAGGGTTAGAGTGGAGCTGGAAAAGCACAGCAGGTCAGGCAGCATCCGAGCAGCAGGAAAATCGACGTTTTGGGCCAGAGCCCTTCATCAGGATATACCGAGGGTTTAGTACAGGAAACAAGGCAAGAGATTGCTGTGCCTTTGATGATGATCTTTGCGTCTTCACTGTCCACTAGAATAGTGCCAGATGATTGGAGGGTGGCAAATATTATTCCCTTCAAGAAAGGGAATTGGGATAACACTGGGAATTACAGACCAATCAGTATTACATCTGTAGTGGACAAAGTATTGGAGAGGGTTCTGAGAGGCAGGATTTATGATTACCTGGAAAACCATAGTTGGATCAGAGACAGTCACCATGGCTTTGTGAAAGGGAGGTTGTGCCTCTCAAACTTTAATGAATCATAGAATAGAATCCCTACAGTGTGGAAACAGGTCTTCCGGCCCAACAAGTCCGCACTGACCCTCAGTGTAACCCCACCCAGATCCAATCCCCTACCCCGAGCTAATGCACCTAACCTACACATCCCTAAACACTACAGGCAATTTATCCTGGCCAACTTACCTGACCTGCACATCTTTGGACTGTGGGAAGAAACCGGAGCACCCGGAGGAAACCCACGCAGACTCGGGGAGAACGTACAAACTCCACACAGACAGTCACCCAAGGGTGGATTCAGACCCGGGTCCCTGGCGCAGTGAGGCAGCGTTGCTATCCACTGAGCCACTGTGCCACCCAAATTCTTTGAAGATGTTACAAAACACATTGATGAAGGTAGAGCAGTGGATGTGATGTGCATGGATTTTAGCAAGGTGTTTGATAAGGTTCCCCATGGTAAGCTCATCCCCTCCCCCACCTCCCCCCAGTTCCATCCTTCCAGCTCAACCCCGTCCCCATGACCTGTCCTTCCTGCTAGTCTCCCTTCCCGCCTATCCGCTCCACCCTCCCTTTGACCTATCACCTCCATCACCACCCCCCATCCCATCCACTTATTGTACTCGTTGCTACCTTCTCCCCAGCCACACCACCAGCACACACACACGCACCCCCTTCTCCCCCCCCCCCCCCCCCCCCCCCCCCCAATTTATCTCTCCACCCTGGACGCTCCATTCCTGACGAAGGGCTTTTGCCCAAAACGTCGATTTTCCTGCTCCTTGGATGCTGCCTAACCTGCTGTGCTTTTCCTGCACCACACTGCTCTCTACTCATTCAGAAAGTAGGGCAGCATGGGATACAGGGAAACCTGTCTGTCTGGATACAGAATTGGCTGGTCCATAGAAGACTGAGGGTGGTGGTAGATGGAAAGTATTCAGCCTGGAGCTCGGTGGCCAGTGGTGTTCCACAGGGATCGGTTCTGAGACCTCTGCTCTTTGTGATTTTTCTAAATGATTTGGATGAGGAAGTGGAAGGGTGGGTTAGTAAGTTTGCCGAAGCCATGAAGGTTGGTGGAGCTGTGAATAGTGTGAGGGGCTGTCGTAGGTTGCAATGGATCACTGACAAGATGCAGAACGGGGCTGATAAGTGGCAGGTGGAGTTCAACCTGGAAAACTGTGAAGTCATTCACTTTGGAAGGTCAAATTTGAATGGACATTACAGGGTTAAAGGTTAAAGACTGGAGGAACAGAGGGATCTTGGGGTCCATGTCCATAGATCCCTCAAAGTTGCCACCCAGGTTGGTAGGGTTGTAAACCTCTGTAGAGACTACACCTGGAATAAGTTCTGGTCACCTCATTATAGGAAGGATGTGGAAGCTTTAGAGAGGGTGCAATGATTTCCCAGGATGCTGCCTGGACTGGAGGGCACGTCTTCTGAAGAAAGGTTGAGGGAGCTAGGGTATTTTCTCATTGGAGTGAAGGGTAAGAGGTGACTTGATAGAGTGTACAAGATGTTGAGAGGCAGAGATAGAGTAGATACTTTTTCCTGTGGTGGAAATGTCTATCAGTAGGGGGTATGATTTTAAAGTAATTAGAGGAAGGTTTAGGGGCGACATCAGAGGTAGGTTCTTTACTCAGACAGTGGGTGGAATGCACTGCCAGCAGTGGTGGATGAGCAGATACATTAGGAACATTTAAGTGCCTCTTGGATAGGCGCATGGAACTGAGTACAATGAGGGGGATGTAGGTTAGGCTGATTTTCCAGTAGGTTAGAAGGACCTGTACTGTGTTGTACTGTTTTTTTGTTCTAACACCAGGAGAGAGAAACTAACAGGAGTAGATACTTCCAGGAAGTATCTAAATTGAGAATATTTTTAAATTGCGAATGGGTTGGCAGTGCTCTGTGAAACCAGGTAGCATGTTTGAGAGTGCAGTCACTCCCTGAGGAGAGAGAGTGGAGAATGATAAAATACAATGCTCTGAGTCTATGTGCTAGCTGAGACAGCACCTTTTTCCCCACTATTCCCCACACAGCAAATGCCCTCCGTCTTTCACTGTGCTACAAGCTGGGCCTTTAATGTTGAGTGATTTGTGGTTGTGCCTCTTTTTAGGGTGTGCCCCTGCCTTTCTACAAACCAGAGGAGGTACTGGAAGGTAAGTGGATGATGTACAAAAGCAGCAGTACCACCGCACTGTTCCATTACCCCACTTTACAACTGTGACTACACCTCCGGCAAAAGTACCTCACGGACTGAGTTAGTCAGTGAAGCACTTGGGAATGTCCTGAGGTTGTGAAAGATGCTATGTACATCTGTTATTTCCTTCTTGTGTGTCTGAGACTTGCCGAGTATTTGAATGTGAGAAGTAAACGAGTTGAAGCTGCCGTTTGTGCTCCCCTCGAGTGTCCCAGCCCCTTTAACAATCTCCCTCCTCCTTTCTCACTTGTGTTTTACCCAGCTTCCCCCTGAACTACATCTGGGAACACATGTCATATCCCCCACGGACTTTCTGGAAGAGGAGGGTTTCCCAAATTTCCAGTTGGATTTCTTAGTTAACTGTCTTTCTGTTGCACACCCTCCCCTGCCCCCCCTGCCCCAACCCTGGTTCTGCCCCCCACCTCCTGTATGGGACAACACCATCTCTCTGTCAGCCCTATTGATTTCCCCCTTCTTCGTTTTAAAGATAAGATCGGGTCACCCCCTCAGTCTCCTCTTCAGCCTGTTTCAATCTTTTCTGATCACTATCACCCCCACATGGCCCAGATGATTGACTTTTGATGGAAGACAGATGGTGGTTGTTCACTCAGTAACATTCACGCCTCACATATTACGCGGGGTGTAGAAACTTCCAACCTTCAGGCTTTGGGATGTGACTTTGTCAGTCAGTACATGTCTGGGATATGTTCCTGACGTACTAATGATTTACTGGGTATCGGATGATGCTGCTGGTGCGAGTCCTGTCACATTCGGTTGAATGAGCTGTGAATGATGCCCCCAGGTTTGGAACAGCAGATGGTTCTTGTGGCCTGTGGCCCCTTCACCACCTCGGACAGCATCACCTATGACCCGATGCTGGATCTGATCGATGTCATCAATAGGGACCGACCAGATGTCTGCATACTGGTGAGTACCCACTTCAGATCGACCTATTAATGTCCTCTCGCATTCAGTTCCAATCACTCTCTCCCTTCCCTGTGATGCTTTGCTCGATAGTCCTTGCTGTGTTAACCTGCAACTCACTTTGTTACACTAGGGTCGGGTGGTCCTATCATTCAGCAGACAGACGGTATAATCTGGCACACAGGCACGATATGTCACTGCTTCTCAACAACTGCACCTCGAGTCTTTCGATGTCTGTCAGTGAGAAAGAAGTCCTCCCAGCACTGTCCCCATCAGGCGCTCTTGGGATAGGGATAGCACCAGGTTAATTACAGAGCAACGTGATTCCTCATGAAGGGCTTTTGCCCAAAACGTTGATTTTCCTGCTCGTCAGATGCTGCCAGACCTGCTGTGCTTTTCCAGCACCACTCTAATATAGACTCTAATCTCCAGCATCTGCAGTCCTCATTTTTGCCTAATCACAGAACAAAGCTGACTCGATTCTTTTTAAAGTTCCCTCAACTCTTTGGAACTCTAAACAGAGTCCTCTGAATCTTTTAAAATAGAAGTCACAGTCCCTCAACTCTGTCCCCATCAAATAGTCCTGGGACAGGGACATACAATTAGATTTAGGTTTCATACAGTGTGGAAACAGGCCCTTCGGCCCAACCATTCCACACCAACCCTCCGAAGACCAACCCACCCAGAACCCATGGGCGTCACGGTGGCACAGTGGTTAGCACTGCTGCCTCACAGCGCCAGAGATCTGGGTTCAATTCCCGCCTCAGGCGACTGACTGTGTGGAGTTTGCACGTTCTCCCCGTGTCTGCGTGGGTTTCCTCCTGGTGCTCCAATTTCCTCCCACAGTCCAAAAATGTGCAGGTTAGCTGAATTGGCCATTCTAAATTGTCCTTAATGTTAGGTAAGGGGAAAATGTAGGGGTATGGGTGGGATGCGCTTCGGCGGGTCGGTGTGGACTTGTTGGGCCGAAGGGCCTGTTTCCACACTGTAAGTAATCTTAAAAAAAAATTCCCCTACATTTACCTCTGACACTACGGGCAATTCAGCATAGCCAATTCACCTAACCTGCACATCTTCGGACTGTGGGAGGAAACCCACACAGACACTGGGAGAACGTGCAAACTCCACACAGACAGTTACCCGAGGCAGGAATTGAACCCGGGTCCCTAGCGCTGGGAGGCAGCAGTGCTAACCACTGTGCCACCCCAAAGGGATCCCCATAAGGGATCAAAATGCAGAGTAAAATTCCCTTGACACTGTCCCCATCAAACAATCTTGAACAGGAGCAACAAGTGGTTACATTACAAAGTAAACCTTTCCTCCACTCGCATGAACTCAAAATAAACTTAAACTCCCCTCAGCTCTGTCCCCATCAAAACACTCCTGGGACAGGGTAACAAGGGATTCATATATAGAGGAAAATTCCTTCTACTACGTTCCTCTCACGCTGACCCCATCAATCATTTCTGGGACAAACATAAATTTAAAAAATCAAATGGTAACTTAGAACAGTAACTTTCTGAATTAAATTGTCATATTCGAGGCTGATAATATATTCCAGTCCCTGCAGCTCCCACCCGTCTCTAAAGGCCTTCACTGTCCTGCTGACCCTTTCCAGGGTCCCCTGAGCGCGGTTGTAACCGTGAAACAGGGGTAGACAGTAAGGAACAACAAAGCCCCACTTTCGCCTGTGGTCAGGACCTGTGAATGGCCATCTTGACCAGGCCTCAGGAGCAAAGCCAGGAGAACACCCTGAGACTTGTCCACTGCTCCCTGCACCGGGTGCCCAGAGATCAGGGCTGAAGTGCAACCAGCATTTAAGCAGCAGCCCCTTCAAAAAAAATTACAGAAGGACCACAAAATGTCGCACTCAACGAAAACATGGCAACCTGTCGTCTCCAGGTCACTGAAGCCTGAACTCTGGACTGTCTACTACAACAATGCATGCATCCAGAAAATCACGGTCATAGTCAATGTTTCTGTTTTGTTTCCTTACAGCTGGGGCCGTTTGTGGATGTCAGGCACCAGCAGATAGAGGTATGCTTCTCTGTGCCGCCTTAATCTTCTGTTGTTGGAGACAATTAACAAAAGAATGACACGGGGATTATTTGGGATTTGTAACACTGTTGTTAGGGCCCTGCTGAACAAGCCAGATCCCAGACTGTAATCTGGCTGGCTAGATCATTTTCATTTAACGAAGTGATCTGTCACTGAAATATGAGTGCTCCGATCTAGTTTTAACAGTAAAGCTGAAGCTAACTATGCAGAAAGAAAAAGGATAAAATACAATAAACTAAACTATTCCTTTCCCCCCACAACACTTTTATAAAAATGACTTTTTTTCTCATTGCATTGAACCGTCTTTACTCAAATTCTCCAATTCCATTTTCTTGCAGTGTGCTCACTGCTCACTCCCCTCTCTCTATAATCTCTCTGTCGCTCTCTTCTCCATCTCTCCATTTCTTTCTATTTGATCTCGCTCTCTTTCTCCTTCCCTTCCCACTTGACCTGAACACAGTTCAGATTGGTACATCCTGCATATGTCTGCCAGAGTGTTGTGTTGACAATGATGCTGACCAGAGAGCCCCAGCTGACCCATCCAAGTATTGTACTCTGTACGCAGGAGATGTGATGGGTCAAAGGACCTTTCTCTATGCTGTAGATCTCGATGACTCTGCTGGGAGTCTGGGTTCCCTTGTCCTCGAAGTAAAATTTGTGTTAAGAGTTTAGGAAGGGACTCTGATGTGGTGTTTGACGGAGTGCATGTTCTCATTGTTTTAATGTTTTTAATCCTAGAGTTGTCAGCTGACAGTGACCTACCAAGAGGTTTTTAAACAGTGCATGAAAGGAATTGTGGAAGGAACGAGGGGGTATGTTTCAGCACTACCTCTGTACGATCACTCTACTTCGGTTTACTCATTCATGGATTGTGGGTGTCACTGGCTCCCCTTGGGAAAATGATGATGGTGGTGGTGGTGTGGTGCACACCATGGGGTTTTGGGACACCTTTAATGCTGTTAAGGCAGGAATTCCATTTTTTCTTTCACGTGGAGACCTTTAACAAACAGCGATATACTTCCAAGTCGGGATGGTGACTGTCTTGGAGGGGAAGTTGCTGGGGGTGGTGTTCCCATCTACCTTGTCCTCCTCGGTGAGTTTGGAATGTGCTGTCAAAAGAGTTTTGAATTGCTCAAGTCTGTCTGCTTGCCCGCCCTGTCTGTCTGTTCCTTTTCACTTGGGGAGGCTGCTGCTCCTCAGCTGCTGCATCTTTCCAGTAGTTCGTCAAATCCTCCTCCTCTTCCTGCTGGCGGCCAGACATTAATAATCAACCTGCCTAGCCCCCTTCCATGTGACCACAACGTCCTGACATGGAGAGCTTCTGGTCTAGAGGTAGGGAGACTGCCACTTTACCATTAGGCCAACCCCTCTGCAAAGGCTACCCTGGTTGGGACACAAACAGGATAAACCGTCTGGGTGGGGGGCTGGTCTTTCTTCTGAGCTGTCACACAAGTAAGAGCCAACTCTGACCCTGCAGACCCGAATGTCGCCTCCTGCTGTTTGGGTGCTTCCTGACCTGCTGTGCTTTTCAACTCTGACCCCGTAGTGTCTTCCCACTGCAAGTCCAGAGCTATGACCTACCAGTTGGATTCCGTTAGAAGGCAGCAATAGAGGGTAAAGTGGGCAAGTGCGGGGTTATTGCAAGAATAGAAAAGCAGAATTTTGTATTAAGGAGGATGTTGATGTTCAGGGAGACTTTTATGCATACTCTCACAATGTGTAAACAGTTTGGAGAGCAAAGTGTATGGCCTTTGTTGCAAGGCAAATGGAGAGTAAGAAATAAAATAGTCTTGTCACAGTTTGACCGGGCTTTGGTGGGACTATGCTGAAAATGTGTTGCTGGTTAAAGCGCAGCAGGTCAGGCAACATCCAAGGAATAGGAAATTCAACGTTTCGGGAATCTGATGAAGGGCTCTGGCCCGAAACGTCGAATTTCCTGCTCCTTGGATGCTGCCTAACCTGCTGTGCTTTAACCAGCAACACATTTTCAGCTCTGTTCTTCAGCATCTGCAGACCTCACTTTTTACTCTTTGGTGGGACTACACTGGAACACTGTGTAGCTTTGGTCTCCATCTTTAAAGAAGGATTTCTGAGGGAGGCAGTTCCTGGAGAGAAGGTTCACGAGATTCCCCCTCGTCCCAGGGGTTAGAAGCTGAGTAATTTGGGTTGATATTCTCTGGTGTTTAGAAGCCTGAGAGCATGTCTGCCAAAACATTCCAAGATTGTGGAGGGACTTGCCAGTGAGAGGTGGAGACGTCGTTTCCCCAGGGCTGAGGAATCTGAATCAGCAGAACCGTCTCCGTATATCGTTCAGATCGGACCGCGATGGGACATTTCCTCACCCAGGCTGATGAATCTCTGAAATTCTCAGCCCTAGAGGCCTATGGAGTCTGTTTCAGGTCTGTTCAGCAGATTTTTCATCTCGTTGTACTGACAGGAAGTGGAGTTCTACCCCATAATCAGCTGTGATCTTTTAGATGACAGAGTGAACTCGAAGGGCAGAACGGTCTCCTGCTCCTATTTCATCTAGGCCAGAGTCTCATTTTCTCCAGTAGCCCATCCAGTGTCACCTTATTGATCCCTTCTCTCCTGGGATGTTAGTCCCTTCATTGTTGTGGTTCTGTTCGCTGAGCTGGGAATTTGTGTTGCAGATGTTTTGTCCCCTGTCTAGGTGACACCCTCAGTGCTTGGAAGCCTCTTGTGCTGCTTCACAGGAGGTTCCCAAGCACTGAGGATGTCACCGAGACAGGGGACAAAACATCTGCAACACAAATTCCCAGCTCGGCGAACAGAACCACAACAACGAGCACCCAAGCTACAAATCTTCTCACAAACTTAGTCCCTTCATCCCCAGTAATCACATCCTGGGGGTTACCATTTACCAGAAACTCTACTGGACTCACCCCACAAACACTGTCCCTACAGAGGCTGGGAATCCTGCAGCGAGTGAGTCGTTTCCCCCCCCCCCCCCCCCCCCCCACCCCCCCAACAAAGCCTGTCCCACCATCAACAAGGCAAAAGGCAGGAGTGGGACAGAATACTCCCCACTTGCCCCTTCATGGGTAGCTCCAGCAACACGCAGAAAGCTTGACACCATCCAGAACAAAGGAGCCCACTTAATTGGCACCACATTCCCCACCACTGACCCTTGGCAGCAGTGTGCATCGTGTTTCTCAACGGGGGCAGAAGCACCCCCTGAGGGGCATTTGCCTTCCTTCGGTGGGCGTTGAAGTCAAAGGGGGTGGCAAAGGGGCACTGAACAACTTAGCAAAGAGCTAACCAATCACTTGGAAGACTGCCGTGCCCTTGAAGGATATTGCTTGGGTGCTGAGGAAAAATAAGCACTACCGCCTAACTGCGGTAGTGGGGGTTAATAAAAAAGAAAATAAAACCAAAAAAAAACAAGGAGTTAAAAAAAATAGAGGGGATCCACCCCTAAGAAAAACAAAAATGGAAGGACATTGCTGTGTGCAGATGGATAGTCACATAATACAAATAGTAACATTTATTTTTGTTGTATATAAAACATATTTCACAAAAGTTTTCTGATTTCAGCACTGTAGTGTATTGCAGTTGTATGTACAAAAACAGACTTTGATGGTTTGGGAGCGTTGCATGATTTCAAGGGTAAGGGAGCGTTGAATACAGAAAGGTTGAGAAACACAGGTCTACAAGATGTACTGTGGGAATTCAACCCCAGGGCATCAATGTGGCCTTTAACAGTTTCCTCATTTCCCCTTCCCCCACCTCACCCCAGTTCCAACCTTCCAGCTCAGCACTGTCCCCATGATTTGTCCGACCTGCCTATCTTTTCCACCTATCCACTCCACCCTCCTCTCTGACCTATCACCTTCATCCCCTCCCCCACTCACCTATTGTACTCTATGCTACTTTCCCCCCACCCCCACCCTCCTCTCACTGATCTCTCCACCCTTCAGGCTCTCTGCCTGTATTTCTGATGAAGGGCTTTTGCCCGAAACGTCGGTTTTCCCGCTCCTCGGATGCTGCCTGACCTGCTGTGCTTTTCCAGCACCACTCTAATCTAGACTGTGGGAATTCAGCAAGGCTCCTTAGTGAGCTCCTTCCAAACCCACCACCACTTCCATCTGGAAAGACAGAGGCAGCAGATACCTGGGAAGACAGTCCCCTGTGAGTTTCCTCCAAGCCACTGGCCGTCGTGACCTGGAATATTTCACCATTCCTTCGGTGTCATTGGGTCAAAATGCTGGAACTCCCTCCCAAAGGGCACTGTGGGTCTCCCTACGGCACACTGACTACAGCAGTTCAGTAGCCAGCTTCCCTGGGACAATGGGAGCAGTGGGTAAGAGGAGCAATAACCGCTTGACCAGCCAGCGACACCCCCCACCCCAGGAAAGAAAAGACCTGTTAATCTCCGCTGTCTTATCTCAGCAGTGAACCCTGGCTGATGACACTGTCAGCACATTGCAGTGACTGGCAACATTGAAGATGACTGTGTTACTACTTCAGTTACTGTGGGAGGTCAGCCGCTTCCTTTGTTTCATTGCCGATGGACGTCTGCAGAATACAGCGCACAACGCAGGAGAAATTGCAACATTTGGGCAGTGTTAATGGTTTGGGAGGGGAGATATAAAACTGAAGGACAGAGTCTTCATGTAGCTTGCCTCTCTAAATGCATGGTTTCTGTTCAGCTCAGGGTCTCATCTTGTGATCGTGCCGTCACTGAGGGATGCTCACCATGATTTTGTGTATCCTCAGGCGCCCTTCCACTGCTTTGAGCCGTCTAAGGAAGACAAGGAGGTATTCCACTTTTCCACCATCCTTCTCTGCATCTGCCTTTAAACCCCTTGGCAGCAGTGTTAATTCTAAGCTTTGTAATCCAGTTCATTTGGGGAATGTTATCAACTGTTCTCCCGTTGTTGTGACTGCAGTTTGATACAAACCAGGCCATTTCAGAGGGAGTTTAAGAGTTACCTTTGTTGCTGTTGATGTAGGCCTGACCAGGGAAGGGTGACTGATTTCGTTTGCTAAAATACATGGGTTTTTAACAATAATTGACCATGGTGACAATAGTCTCCATTAGATCCAGCACTTAATTCCAGATTATTACTGAACTCAAATTTCTCCATCTGACAGCCTTCAGAACACAGGTCTGGGGTTCTGGATTACTCATCCAGTAATGTTACCATCACAGAATCCGTGCCCCTCCCCAGAAATCCTGAGTTCACCTCCCACGGCGGGCCACCTGAGAATTCCAGTCAAGTTAATGAGCAAACGGGAGTGATTTTAAAACAACAAAGCCTGGGTCAGTAAAAGTGTCATAGTAATAGAGATGTACATCACGGAAACAAAACCCTTCAGCCAACTCCTCCATGCTGATCAGATATCCTAACCTAATCTAGTCCCACTTACCAGCACCTGGCCCAAATCCCTCTAAACCCTTCCTATTCATATCCCCATCCAGATGCCTTTTAAATGTTGTTGTCATTGTACCAGCCTCCCCCACTTCCTCTGGCTGCTCGTTCCATACACAGATCACTCTCTGAGTGAAAAAGTTGCCCCTTGGGTCCCTTTTAAACTTTTCTCCTCAGCCTACGACCTCTAGTTCCGGACTCCAGGAAAAAGACTTTGATCTATTTCTCCTATCCACGCCCCTCAGCGTCTGACGCAGGAGGCTGACTGATTCCACTCCAAAACGCAGCCAGCTCATTGACAGAAATCTGCTGTCCTTTGTCGGTGTAGGTGACTCCATTCCCAGACCAGTGTGGCAGCGCGGGGTGGGCAATACATGCTAGCTACGCCTGTGACGAGCGGGGAATGGAATGTCACCACTATGCTGATCTGATTGGTCAGTATGTTGAGGCAGGGAAGAAACTCCAACCAATTGAGGATGCCCAGAGAGGTCCTGGAGAGCAGGTACCTGGAGCATGTTGTACAATAAACAGCACTCCATCCTCTGGGGCACAATCTGTGGAGAGTGAAATACCCTTACGGCAGGAGCAGTGGATGCTACTGATCCAGTGTACAAAGCTGGGGCTGCTCTTTCCTCTGGCGGAGGATATGTCAGGGGCAGGTGTCTCTGTTCCAAGGCAGAGCTGCTTTACTGGGTTCAAGGTGCTGTGTACAACAGATGGTGTGTGTGTGTGTGTGTGTGTGTGTTTACCTTTCTGAAGTAACAAAAGCCTCATTGTTGTAAATAATCAACATTTAAGGTACTGACCTGAGAGTAGCTCTCAGGTTATTGGTTTCCTCACACCATGAGGACTTTGAAAGCTGATTGTTGTTGTGATTCTCTCAGGGAGTGTTTAAACAGTAGCCTGAAAGGGGTATAGTTGATCATCACCAATCATAATGTCGCTCACAAGCCAGAGGCACGTTTCCACGTGCACAGCCTGCCCATCCGAACCAACCATGTGGTGATGATCAGGGCTGGTGAGTGAGGATCAGAAATCAGCCCAAAGGACAATGTGGAGAATTGTCCCCTGCTGCCTGTCCAAATACGGCATGTTGTTTTACACTTTCACCTGAGTGCGCCTATAGGGCTTTGGCTTCATGTCTCATCTAAAAGAGAGTCTCCCTGACCCTCCGGTGCCACGTTCCCTCGGCGCTGACCCTCCGGTGCCATGTTCTCTCGGTGCTGACCCTCTGGCAGTGCCATGTTCCCTCAGTGCTGACCCTCCGGTGCCACGTTCCCTCGGCGCTGACCCTCCGGCGGTGCCATGTTCCCTCGGCGCTGACCCTCTGGCAGTGCCATGTTCCCTCGGCGCTGACCCTCCGGTGCCACGTTCCCTCGGCGCTAACCCTCCGGTGCCACGTTCCCTCGGCGCTGACCCTCCGGCGGTGCCATGTTCCCTCGGCGCTGACCCTCCGGTGCCATGTTCTCTCGGTGCTGACCCTCTGGCAGTGCCATGTTCCCTCGGCGCTGACCCTCCGGTGCCACGTTCCCTCGGCGCTAACCCTCCGGTGCCACGTTCCCTCGGCGCTGACCCTCCGGCGGTGCCATGTTCTCTCGGCGCTGACCCTCCGGTGCCATGTTCTCTCGGCGCTGACCCTCCGGCGGTGCCACGTTCCCTCGGCGCTGACCCTCCGGCGGTGCCATGTTCCCTCGGCGCTGACCCTCCGGTGCCATGTTCTCTCGGTGCTGACCCTCTGGCAGTGCCATGTTCCCTCGGCGCTGACCCTCCGGTGCCATATTCCCTCGGTGCTGACCCTCGGGCGGTGCCACGTTCCCTCGGTGCTGACCCTCGAGCGGTGCCACGATCCCTCGGTGCTGACCCTCGGGCGGTGCCACGTTCCCTCGGTGCTGACCCTCGGGCGGTGCCACGTTCCCTCGGTGCTGACCCTCGGGCGGTGCCACGATCCCTCGGTGCTGACCCTCGGGCGGTGCCACGATCCCTCGGTGCTGACCCTCGGGCGGTGCCACGATCCCTCGGGCGGTGCCACGTTCCCTCGGTGCTGACCCTCGGGCGGTGCCACGTTCCCTCGGTGCTGACCCTCGGGCGGTGCCACGTTCCCTCGGTGCTGACCCTCGGGCGGTGCCACGTTCCCTCGGTGCTGACCCTCGGGCGGTGCCACGTTCCCTCGGTGCTGACCCTCGGGCGGTGCCACGTTCCCTCGGTGCTGACCCTCGGGCGGTGCCACGATCCCTCGGTGCTGACCCTCGGGCGGTGCCACGATCCCTCGGGCGGTGCCACGTTCCCTCGGTGCTGACCCTCGAGCGGTGCCACGTTCCCTCGGTGCTGACCCTCGGGCGGTGCCACGTTCCCTCGGTGCTGACCCTCGGGCGGTGCCACGTTCCCTCGGTGCTGACCCTCGGGCGGTGCCACGTTCCCTCGGTGCTGACCCTCGGGCGGTGCCACGTTCCCTCGGTGCTGACCCTCGGGCGGTGCCACGTTCCCTCGGTGCTGACCCTCGGGCGGTGCCACGTTCCCTCGGTGCTGACCCTCGGGCGGTGCCACGTTCCCTCGGTGCTGACCCTCGGGCGGTGCCACGTTCCCTCGGTGCTGACCCTCGGGCGGTGCCACGTTCCCTCGGTGCTGACCCTCGGGCGGTGCCACGATCCCTCGGTGCTGACCCTCGGGCGGTGCCACGTTCCCTCGGGCGGTGCCACGATCCCTCGGTGCTGACCCTCGGGCGGTGCCACGTTCCCTCGGTGCTGACCCTCCGGTGCCACGTTCCCTCGGTGCTGACGCTCCGGCAGTGCCACGTTCCCTCGGGCGGTGCCATGTTCCCTCGGTGCTGACCCTCCGGCGGCGCCACGTTCCCTCGGTGCTGACCCTCGAGCGGTGCCACGTTCCCTCGGCGCTGACCCTCAGCTGATGTGGCCCTCCCTCGGCGCTGACCCTCGGCCGATGCGGCCCTCCCTCGGCGCTGACCCTCCGGTGGTCAGTTTGGGTTACATGCTCCTACCTCTGCATTGCTGCTTGAACCCATGACCTTCTGATTTATAACCGTCGGCTGTACTTTGAGTTGGAGCGCCAGAAGTTGGCACCTCTGGTAACATGCTGTGCCTCTCCCTTAGGGAGTACATCACTCCCTCATCACTGATTCCCGTGCAAAGTAACACTACCTCAGCACCCACCCTTCAACAGTGTACCGCTCACTCAGAGAGTGTCACTCCCTCGGCGCCCACCCTGTGACAGCGCGCCGCTCCCTCGGCGCCCACCCTGTGACAGCGGGCCGCTCCCTCGGCGCCCACCCTGTGACAGCGGGCCGCTCCCTCGGCGTCCACCCTGTGACAGCGGGCCGCTCCCTCGGCGTCCACCCTGTGACAGCGGGCCGCTCCCTCGGCGTCCACCCTGTGACAGCGGGCCGCTCCCTCGGCGCCCACCCTGTGACAGCGGGCCGCTCCCTCGGCGCCCACCCTGTGACAGCGGGCCGCTCCCTCGGCGCCCACCCTGTGACAGCGGGCCGCTCCCTCGGCGCCCACCCTGTGACAGCGGGCCGCTCCCTCGGCGCCCACCCTGTGACAGCGGGCCGCTCCCTCGGCGCCCACCCTGTGACAGCGCGCTGCCCCCTCGGCGTGAGGATGATAACAGAATATTATGTGAGTTGAGATGGTGGGTAAATATTGGGAGCCACACTTCCTGTGAGAGTTAGATTTTGTCAATGGTTCAGTTCAGGCTTGGGGTGTGACTAACGGACCAAGTGTCAGGAGGGTGTTTTTCTGGCTAATTGTACCTTATTTGAGGGGCCAGTCCTTGAGCCCAGGTGTGGTTACTATCGAGGCAGTGTGTGTAGCAGTAAGGATCTTCCTCTAAATTATGTGTTTCCCTTTTCTGCCAGCGGGTCCATTTTGTTTCTGATCCTTGCACATTGAACATCAACGAGGTGGTCTTTGCTGTGACTTCAACTGACGTTCTCTTTCATATGGGAGCAGAGGAGATTAACAGGTACGTGTGCAGCAAGTTACATTATTTGCAGACAAACCCTTGGAATGGATTTAATTGTTGAGATATTAATGTTGAACTTCCCTTTCTTGTTCCCTCCTGCCTTAAGTTTTTCAGTGCCCATTCCCTTGGCCTCCCATGCTGCAACATAAGTCAATGCTAACACGCTGCACCAAGTCCTCCTCATCTGAGCTCCTTACAACATGTCAGTTTTAGAAAAGTATTTTCAAAACGCTGTTTTCGGTTCCTTCTGTGGCCACCCCACCAGAATCAGCTGCGGGACTCTCTGGGATCTCTGTAACCCTGTCTGTGTGAAGCAAGGGAGTTAGGGATTACAAGGTGCAGACAGGACAATGAGACTCAAGCCATTATCAGATCAAGCAGAGTCTTACTAAATGGTGGTGCGGTATCGAAGGGCCCACTCCTGCTGCTGAGTCCTATGTTCCTAACATTTGACGCTTCCTTATCCTCATTATTCTGTACCATCTGCTAACCTACATTATTCCATTCTCATCCATATGTTTATCCAATGACCATTTAAATGCCTTTTAGAGTTAACGAGTCTACTACTGTTGCAGGCACGGCATTCCACATCCTTGCTACTCTTTGAGTAAAGAAACTACCTCTGACATCTGTTCTGTATCTATCGTTCCTCAATTTAAAGCGATGTCCCCTCCAACACCATCTGAGGAAAAAGGCTCTCACTGTCCACCCTATCTAACCCTCTGATCATATGGTATGTCTCTATTAAGTCACCTCTTAACCTCCTTCTCTCTGACAAAAACAGCCTCAAGTCCCTCAGCCTTCCCTCATAAGACCTTCCCTCCATACCAGGCAACATCCTAGTAAATCTCCTCTGAACCCTTTCCAAAGCTTCCACATCCTTCCTATAATGCGGTGACCAGAACTGTACACAATACTCCAAGTGTGGCCACATCAGAGTTTTGTACAGCTGCAGCATGACCTCATGGTTCCAGAACTCAATCCCTCTCCCAATAAAAGTTAACACACTCTATGCCTTCTTAACAACCCTATCGACCTGGGTGGCAACTTTCAGGGATCTATGTACATGGACACTGAGATCTCTCTGCTCATCCACACTACCAAGAAGCTTACCATTAGCCCAGTACTCTGCATTCCTGTTGCTCCTTCCAAAGTCAATCACCTCACACTTTTCTGCATTAAACTCCATTTGCCACCTCTCAGCCCAGCTCTATAGCTTATCCATGTCCCTCTGTAACCTATAACATCCTTCATCACTATCTACAACTCTACTGACCTTAGTGTCTTCACAAATTTACTAACCCATCTTTCTACGCCCTCCTCCAGGTTATTTATAGAAATGACAAACAGCAATGGCCCCAAAACAGATCCTTGTAGTACACCACTAGTAACTGAACTCCAGGATGAACATTTCCCACCAACCACCACCCTCTGTCTTCTTTCAGCGAGCCAATTATTTCACAGGTCGGCGCAACGTCAAGGTGGGAAGGGCCTGTAGTGCGCTGGACTGCTCTGTGTCCTCAGCCCCATTCCCTGACATTCTCTTCTCTCTCTCTGTCCTTCCCTCTTCCTTCAAGATGCTCTTTAAAATATCTACCCTCTTCCCATTCTTTGCCTCGATACTGCTTGTTTGAAGAACTTTAGGGACGTTAGTGGCTGTCTACATGTTACTGATTGAGTGGAATTGATTGCGTTAAAGATAAAAGGAGGATGTGATGTACAATACATGACTGAACTGCAGGTTACACGTCCTGGCCCGGAGTCTGTGATGGGGGCTCATCGATTTGCTGGGAGAGAAATTTGTTTATTTATTCATGGGATGTGGGCATCACTCGCTGGAACAACATTTATCGCCTGTCCCTAATTGCCAAATGGATGTTTGAGTTGACCAGGTTTATGTGGAGTCCTGTGTAGGCCAGACTGCATGAGATTTCCTTCCCAAAAAGGGCACCAGTTTTTACCATTGCGAGGATCACCATCAGGTTCAATCCAGATCTTTACTCATTTCAAATTACACCTTCTGCTGGGATGGGGTTTGAATCCGTGGCCCCCAGAACATTAACATTAGAAACAAACACAGGGATTGCTGGAAAAGCTTAGCAGGTCTGGCAGCACCTGTGGAGAGAAATCAAAGGTAACCTTTCAGGTCGAGTGCCTCTTCCTCAGAGCTGGACCCAACATGTTAACTCTGATTTCTCTGCACAGGTGCTGCCAGACCTGCTGAGTTTTTCCAGCAGTTTTTGTTGTTGCTTCTGATTTCCAGCGTGTGCAGCTCTGTCGGTTATCCCGGGGGTTCTAGGTACCCAGCCCCAGTGGTATTACTGCCTTTCCCAGGGGAGTTTGGAGCATACAACTGTTTTTGCAACGTGGCTGGTTTGAAGTAGAGTGTGTAGTAACCTTCGGAGGGAAAATACGGTGAACACAGAGGGATCTTGATTATCTGGCAAGGTTGCACAGTCCTGATGCTGGCTAAACTGTTATCTGGCGTTGGATTATCCAGAATTCAATTAACCAAATAAAATACTTCCCACCCGTGTCCTTTGGGTAATCTTCTTTATTTGCAGCAGACCGAGATATGGAGCATTGGCGCTGTCTGTCTGTCTCTCTCGCTCGCTGTCTGTCTCTCTCTCTCTCGCTCGCTGTCTGTCTCTCTCTCTCTCGCTCGCTGTCTGTCTCTCTCTCGCTCGCTCGCTGTCTGTCTCTCTCTCGCTCGCTCGCTGTCTGTCTGTCTGTCTCTCTCTCGCTCGCTGTCTGTCTGTCTCTCTCTCGCTCACTGTCTGTCTGTCTCTCTCGCTCACTGTCTGTCTGTCTCTCTCGCTCGCTGTCTGTCTCTCTCGCTCGCTGTCTGTCTCTCTCGCTCGCTGTCTGTCTCTCTCGCTCGCTGTCTGTCTCTCTCGCTCGCTGTCTGTCTCTCTCGCTCGCTGTCTGTCTCGCTCGCTCGCTGTCTGTCTCGCTCGCTCGCTGTCTGTCTCGCTCGCTCGCTGTCTGTCTCGCTCGCTCGCTGTCTGTCTGACTCGCTCGCTCGCTGTCATCTCTCTCTCGCTCGTCTGTCTGTCTCGCTCGCTCGCTGTCTGTCTGTCTGTCTCTCTCTCGCTCGCTGTCTGTCTGTCTCTCTCTCGCTCACTGTCTGTCTGTCTCTCTCGCTCGCTGTCTGTCTCTCTCGCTCGCTGTCTGTCTCTCTCGCTCGCTGTCTGTCTCTCTCGCTCGCTGTCTGTCTCTCTCGCTCGCTGTCTGTCTCTCTCGCTCGCTGTCTGTCTCTCTCGCTCGCTGTCTGTCTCTCTCGCTCGCTGTCTGTCTCTCTCGCTCGCTGTCTGTCTCTCTCGCTCGCTGTCTGTCTCTCTCGCTCGCTGTCTGTCTCGCTCGCTCGCTGTCTGTCTCGCTCGCTCGCTGTCTGTCTCGCTCGCTCGCTGTCTGTCTCGCTCGCTCGCTCGCTGTCATCTCTCTCTCGCTCGTCTGTCTGTCTCGCTCGCTCGCTGTCTGTCTCACTCTCGCTCTGTCTGTCTCTCGCTGTCTCTCGCTCGCTGTCTGTCTTTCTTTCTCTCGCTCGCTGTCTGTCTCTCGCTCGCTCGCTGTCTGTCTCTCTCTCTCTCTCGCTCGTCTGTCTGTCTCTCTCTCTCTCGCTCGTCTGTCTGTCTCTCTCTTGGCTCGCTGTCTGTCTCGCTCGCTGTCTGTCTCTCTCTCGCTCGCTGTCTGTCTCTCTCTCGCTCACTGTCTGTCTCGCTCGCTGTCTGTCTGTCTCTCGCTCGCTGTCGTCTGTCTCTCTCGCTCGCTGTCTGTCTCTCTCTCTCTCGCTCGCTGTCTGTCTGTCTCGCTCGCTCGTCTGTCTGTCTCGCTCGCTCGTCTGTCTGTCTCGCTCGCTCGTCTGTCTGTCTGTCTGTCTCGCTCGCTCGCTGTCTGTCTCGCTCGCTCGCTGTCTGTCTCTCTCTCGCTCGCTCGTCTGTCTGTCTCTCTCTCGCTCGCTCGTCTGTTCTGTCTGTCTCTCTCTCGCTCGCTCGTCTGTCTGTCTCTCTCTCGCTCGCTCGTCTGTCTGTCTCTCTCTCGCTCGCTGTCTGTCTCTCTCGCTCGCTGTCTGTCTCTCTCGCTCGCTGTCTGTCTCTCTCGCTGTCTGTCTCTCTCGCTCGCTGTCTGTCTCTCTCGCTCGCTGTCTGTCTCTCTCGCTCGCTGTCTGTCTCTCTCGCTCGCTGTCTGTCTCTCTCGCTCGCTGTCTGTCTCTCTCGCTCGCTGTCTGTCTCGCTCGCTCGCTGTCTGTCTCGCTCGCTCGCTGTCTGTCTCGCTCGCTCGCTGTCTGTCTCGCTCGCTCGCTGTCTGTCTCGCTCGCTCGCTGTCTGTCTCGCTCGCTCGCTGTCTGTCTCGCTCGCTCGCTGTCTCTCTCGCTCGCTCGCTGTCTGTCTGTCTCTCGCTCGCTGTCATCTCTCTCTCGCTCGTCTGTCTGTCTCGCTCGCTCGCTGTCTGTCTCACTCTCGCTCTGTCTGTCTCTCGCTGTCTCTCTCTCGCTCGCTGTCTGTCTTTCTTTCTCTCGCTCGCTGTCTGTCTTTCTTTCTCTCGCTCGCTGTCTGTCTCTCGCTCGCTCGCTGTCTGTCACTCTCTCTCTCTCGCTCGTCTGTCTGTCTCTCTCTCTCGCTCGTCTGTCTGTCTCTCTCTTGGCTCGCTGTCTGTCTCGCTCGCTGTTTGTCTCTCTCTCGCTCACTGTCTGTCTCGCTCGCTCGCTGTCTGTCTGTCTCTCTCGCTCGCTGTCTGTCTGTCTCTCTCGCTCGCTGTCTGTCTCTCTCTCGCTCGCTGTCTGTCTCTCTCTCGCTCGCTGTCTGTCTGTCTGTCTGTCTCGCTCGCTCGTCTGTCTGTCTGTCTCGCTCGCTCGTCTGTCTGTCTCGCTCGCTCGTCTGTCTGTCTCGCTCGCTCGCTCGCTGTCTCTCTCTCTCTCGCTCGCTCGTCTGTCTGTCTCTCTCTCGCTCGCTGTCTGTCTGTCTCTCTCTCGTTCGCTGTCTGTCTGTCTCTCGCTCGCTGTCTGTCTCTCGCTCGCTGTCTGTCTCTCGCTCGCTGTCTGTCTCTCGCTCGCTGTCTGTCTCTCGCTCGCTGTCTGTCTCTCGCTCGCTGTCTGTCTCTCGCTCGCTGTCTGTCTCTCGCTCGCTGTCTGTCTCTCGCTCGCTGTCTGTCTCTCGCTCGCTGTCTGTCTCTCGCTCGCTGTCTGTCTCTCGCTCTCGCTCGCTGTCTGTCTTGTCTCTCTCTCGCTCGCTGTCTGTCTTGTCTCTCTCTCGCTCGCTGTCTGTCTTGTCTCTCTCGCTCGTCTGTCTGTCTGTCTCTCTCTCTCTTGGCTCGCTGTCTGTCTGTCTGTCTCGCTCGCTGTCTGTCTGTCTCTCTCTCTCGCTCGTCTGTCTGTCTGTCTCTAGCTCGCTGTCTGTCTGTCTCTCTCTTGGCTCGCTGTCTGTCTCTCGCTCGCTGTCTGTCTGTCTGTCTCTCTCTCTCTCTCTCGCTCGTCTGTCTGTCTCTCTCTTGGCTCGCTGTCTGTCTCGCTCGCTGTCTGTCTCTCTCTCGCTCACTGTCTGTCTCGCTCGCTCGCTGTCTGTCTGTCTCTCGCTCGCTGTCGTCTGTCTCTCTCGCTCGCTGTCGTCTGTCTCTCTCGCTCGCTGTCTGTCTCTCTCTCGCTCGCTCGTCTGTCTGTCTCGCTCGCTCGTCTGTCTGTCTCGCTCGCTCGCTCGCTGTCTCTCTCTCTCTCGCTCGCTCGTCTGTCTGTCTCTCTCTCGCTCGCTGTCTGTCTGTCTCTCTCTCGTTCGCTGTCTGTCTGTCTCTCGCTCGCTGTCTGTCTCTCGCTCGCTGTCTGTCTCTCGCTCGCTGTCTGTCTCTCGCTCGCTGTCTGTCTCTCGCTCGCTGTCTGTCTCTCGCTCGCTGTCTGTCTCTCGCTCGCTGTCTGTCTCTCGCTCGCTGTCTGTCTCTCGCTCGCTGTCTGTCTCTCGCTCGCTGTCTGTCTCTCGCTCGCTGTCTGTCTCTCGCTCTCGCTCGCTGTCTGTCTCTCGCTCTCGCTCGCTGTCTGTCTTGTCTCTCTCGCTCGCTGTCTGTCTGTCTCTCTCGCTCGTCTGTCTGTCTGTCTCTCTCTCTCTTGGCTCGCTGTCTGTCTCTCTCTCTCGCTCGTCTGTCTGTCTGTCTCTAGCTCGCTGTCTGTCTGTCTCTCTCTTGGCTCGCTGTCTGTCTCTCGCTCGCTGTCTGTCTGTCTGTCTCTCTCTCTCTCTCGCTCGTCTGTCTGTCTCTCTCTTGGCTCGCTGTCTGTCTCGCTCGCTGTCTGTCTCTCTCTCGCTCACTGTCTGTCTCGCTCGCTCGCTGTCTGTCTGTCTCTCGCTCGCTGTCGTCTGTCTCTCTCGC
This sequence comes from Hemiscyllium ocellatum, assembly GCF_020745735.1. Classification (NCBI taxonomy): domain Eukaryota; kingdom Metazoa; phylum Chordata; class Chondrichthyes; order Orectolobiformes; family Hemiscylliidae; genus Hemiscyllium; species Hemiscyllium ocellatum. The sequence continues at coordinate 1,698,675 of NC_083446.1, read as the reverse complement.
TCGCTGTCGTCTGTCTCTCTCGCTCGCTGTCTGTCTCTCTCTCGCTCGCTGTCTGTCTGTCTGTCTCGCTCGCTCGTCTGTCTGTCTCTCTCGCTCGCTGTCTGTCTGTCTCTCTCTGTCTCTCTCTCGCTCGCTGTCTGTCTCTCTCTCTCTCTCTCTTGCTTGCTGTCTATCTGTCTCTCGCCGTGTCTGTCTGTCTCGCTCGCTGTCTGTCTGTCTCTCTCTCGCTCGTCTGTCTGTCTCTCTCTCGCTCGTCTGTCTGTCTCTCTCTCTCTCACTCGTCTGTCTGTCTGTCTCTCTCTGTCTCTCGCTCGCTGTCTGTCTCTCGCTCGCTGTCTGTCTCTCGCTCGCTGTCTGTCTCTCGCTCGCTGTCTGTCTCTCGCTCGCTGTCTGTCTCTCTCGCTCGCTGTCTGTCTGTCTCTCTCGCTCGCTGTCTGTCTGTCTCTCTCGCTCGTCTGTCTGTCTGTCTCTCTCTCGCTCGTCTGTCTGTCTCTCTCGCTCGCTGTCTGTCTGTCTCTCTCGCTCGCTCGTCTGTCTGTCTCTCTCTCGCTCGTCTGTCTGTCTCTCTCTCGCTCGTCTGTCTGTCTCTCTCTCGCTCGTCTGTCTGTCTCTCTCTCGCTCGTCTGTCTGTCTCTCTCTCGCTCGTCTGTCTGTCTCTCTCTCGCTCGTCTGTCTGTCTCTCTCTCGCTCGTCTGTCTGTCTCTCTCTCGCTCGTCTGTCTGTCTCTCTCTCGCTCGTCTGTCTGTCTCTCGCTCGCTCGTCTGTCTGTCTCTCGCTCGCTCGTCTGTCTGTCTCTCGCTCGCTCGTCTGTCTGTCTCTCGCTCGCTCGTCTGTCTGTCTCTCGCTCGCTCGTCTGTCTGTCTCTCGCTCGCTCGTCTGTCTGTCTCTCGCTCGCTCGTCTGTCTGTCTCTCGCTCGCTGTCTGTCTGTCTCTCTCTCTTGGCTCGCTGTCTGTCTGTCTCGCTCGCTGTCTGTCTCTCTCTCTCTCTCTTGCTCGTCTGTCTGTCTCTCGCTCGTCTGTCTGTCTGTCTCTCGCTCGCTGTCTGTCTGTCTCTCTCTTGGCTCGCTGTCTGTCTCTCTCTCTCGCTCGCTGTCTGTCTGTCTGTCTCTCTCTCTCTCGCTCGCTGTCTGTCTGTCTCGCTCGCTGTCTGTCTCTCTCTCGCTCGTCTGTCTGTCTGTCTCTCGCTCGCTGTCTGTCTGTCTGTCTCTCTCTTGGCTCGCTGTCTGTCTCTCTCTCTCTCTCTCTCTTGCTTGCTGTCTATCTGTCTCTCGCCGTGTCTGTCTCGCTCGCTCGCCGTGTCTGTCTCGCTCGCTCGCCGTGTCTGTCTCGCTCGCTCGCCGTGTCTGTCTCGCTCGCTCGCCGTGTCTGTCTCGCTCGCTCGCCGTGTCTGTCTCGCTCGCTCGCCGTGTCTGTCTCGCTCGCTCGCCGTGTCTGTCTCGCTCGCTCGCCGTGTCTGTCTCGCTCGCTCGCTGTGTCAGTCTCGCTCGCTCGCTGTCTGTCTGTCTCTCTCTCGCTCACTGTCTGTCTGTCTCTCTCGCTCGCTGTCTGTCTCTCTCGCTCGCTGTCTGTCTCTCTCGCTTGCTGTCTGTCTCTCTCGCTTGCTGTCTGTCTCTCTCGCTTGCTGTCTGTCTCTCTCGCTTGCTGTCTGTCTCTCTCGCTTGCTGTCTGTCTCTCTCGCTCGCTGTCTGTCTCTCTCGCTCGCTGTCTGTCTCTCTCGCTCGCTGTCTGTCTCTCTCGCTCGCTGTCTGTCTCTCTCGCTCGCTGTCTGTCTCTCTCGCTCGCTGTCTGTCTCTCTCGCTTTCTTTCTCTCGCTCGCTGTCTGTCTCTCGCTCGCTCGTCTGTCTGTCTCTCGCTCGCTCGTCTGTCTGTCTCTCGCTCGCTCGTCTGTCTGTCTCTCGCTCGCTGTCTGTCTGTCTCTCTCTCTCTTGGCTCGCTGTCTGTCTGTCTCGCTCGCTGTCTGTCTCTCTCTCTCTCTCTTGCTCGTCTGTCTGTCTCTCGCTCGTCTGTCTGTCTGTCTCTCGCTCGCTGTCTGTCTGTCTCTCTCTTGGCTCGCTGTCTGTCTCTCTCTCTCGCTCGCTGTCTGTCTGTCTGTCTCTCTCTCTCTCGCTCGCTGTCTGTCTGTCTCGCTCGCTGTCTGTCTCTCTCTCGCTCGTCTGTCTGTCTGTCTCTCGCTCGCTGTCTGTCTGTCTGTCTCTCTCTTGGCTCGCTGTCTGTCTCTCTCTCTCTCTCTCTCTTGCTTGCTGTCTATCTGTCTCTCGCCGTGTCTGTCTCGCTCGCTCGCCGTGTCTGTCTCGCTCGCTCGCCGTGTCTGTCTCGCTCGCTCGCCGTGTCTGTCTCGCTCGCTCGCCGTGTCTGTCTCGCTCGCTCGCCGTGTCTGTCTCGCTCGCTCGCCGTGTCTGTCTCGCTCGCTCGCCGTGTCTGTCTCGCTCGCTCGCTGTGTCAGTCTCGCTCGCTCGCTGTCTGTCTGTCTCTCGCTCGCTCACTGTCTGTCTGTCTCTCTCGCTCGCTGTCTGTCTCTCTCGCTCGCTGTCTGTCTCTCTCGCTCGCTGTCTGTCTCTCTCGCTCGCTGTCTGTCTCTCTCGCTCGCTGTCTGTCTCTCTCGCTCGCTGTCTGTCTCTCTCGCTTTCTTTCTCTCGCTCGCTGTCTGTCTCTCGCTCGCTCGCTGTCTGTCTCTCTCTCTCTCTCGCTCGTCTGTCTGTCTCTCTCTTGGCTCGCTGTCTGTCTCGCTCGCTGTCTGTCTCTCTCTCGCTCACTGTCTGTCTCGCTCGCTCGCTCGCTGTCTGTCTGTCTCTCGCTCGCTGTCGTCTGTCTCTCTCGCTCGCTGTCTGTCTCTCTCTCGCTCGCTGTCTGTCTGTCTCGCTCGCTCGTCTGTCTGTCTGTCTCGCTCGCTCGTCTGTCTGTCTGTCTCGCTCGCTCGTCTGTCTGTCTGTCTCGCTCGCTCGCTGTCTCTCTCTCGCTCGCTCGTCTGTCTGTCTCTCTCTCTCGCTCGCTCGTCTGTCTGTCTCTCTCTCGCTCGCTGTCTGTCTCTCTCTCGCTCGCTGTCTGTCTCTCTCTCGCTCGCTGTCTGTCTCTCTCTCGCTCGCTGTCTGTCTCTCGCTCGCTGTCTGTCTCTCTCGCTCGCTGTCTGTCTCTCTCGCTCGCTGTCTGTCTCTCTCGCTCGCTGTCTGTCTCGCTCGCTCGCTGTCTGTCTGTCGCTCGCTGTCATCTCTCTCTCGCTCGTCTGTCTGTCTCGCTCGCTCGCTGTCTGTCTCACTCTCGCTCTGTCTGTCTCTCGCTGTCTCTCTCTCGCTCGCTGTCTGTCTTTCTTTCTCTCGCTCGCTGTCTGTCTTTCTTTCTCTCGCTCGCTGTCTGTCGCTCGCTCGCTGTCTGTCTGTCTGTCTCGCTCGCTCGTCTGTCTGTCTCGCTCGCTCGCTGTCTGTCTCTCTCTCTCTCGCTCGTCTGTCTGTCTCTCTCTCGCTCGCTGTCTGTCTGTCTCTCGCTGTCTGTCTGTCTCTCGCTGTCTGTCTGTCTCTCGCTGTCTGTCTGTCTCTCGCTGTCTGTCTGTCTCTCGCTCGCTGTCTGTCTCTCGCTCGCTGTCTGTCTCTCGCTCGCTGTCTGTCTCTCGCTCGCTGTCTGTCTCTCGCTCGCTGTCTGTCTCTCGCTCGCTGTCTGTCTCTCGCTCGCTGTCTGTCTCTCGCTCGCTGTCTGTCTCTCGCTCGCTGTCTGTCTCTCGCTCGCTGTCTGTCTCTCGCTCGCTGTCTGTCTCTCGCTCGCTGTCTGTCTCTCGCTCGCTGTCTGTCTCTCGCTCGCTGTCTGTCTCTCGCTCGCTGTCTGTCTCTCGCTCGCTGTCTGTCTCTCGCTCGCTGTCTGTCTCTCGCTCGCTGTCTGTCTCTCGCTCGCTGTCTGTCTGTCTCTCGCTCTCGCTCGCTGTCTGTCTGTCTCTCGCTCTCGCTCGCTGTCTGTCTGTCTCTCTCTCGCTCGTCTGTCTGTCTGTCTCTCTCGCTCGTCTGTCTGTCTGTCTCTCTCTCTCTTGGCTCGCTGTCTGTCTGTCTGTCTCGCTCGCTGTCTGTCTCTCTCTCTCTCTCGCTCGTCTGTCTGTCTGTCTCTCGCTCGTCTGTCTGTCTGTCTCTAGCTCGCTGTCTGTCTGTCTCTCTTGGCTCGCTGTCTGTCTCTCGCTCGCTGTCTGTCTGTCTGTCTCTCTCTCTCTCTCTTTTGCTTGCTGTCTATCTGTCTCTCGCCGTGTCTGTCTCGCTCGCTCGCTGTCTGTCTGTCTCTCTCTCACTCGTCTGTCTGTCTGTCTCTCTCTGTCTCTCGCTCGCTGTCTGTCTCTCGCTCGCTGTCTGTCTCTCGCTCGCTGTCTGTCTCTCGCTCGCTGTCTGTCTCTCGCTCGCTGTCTGTCTCTCGCTCGCTGTCTGTCTCTCGCTCGCTGTCTGTCTCTCTCGCTCGCTGTCTGTCTCTCTCGCTCGCTGTCTGTCTCTCTCGCTCGCTGTCTGTCTCTCTCGCTCGCTGTCTGTCTCTCTCGCTCGCTGTCTGTCTGTCTCTCTCGCTCGCTGTCTGTCTGTCTCTCTCGCTCGCTGTCTGTCTCTCTCGCTCGCTGTCTGTCTCTCTCGCTCGCTGTCTGTCTGTCTCTCTCGCTCGTCTGTCTGTCTCTCTCTCGCTCGTCTGTCTGTCTGTCTGTCTCGCTCGCTGTCTGTCTGTCTCTCTCTCTCTTGGCTCGCTGTCTGTCTGTCTCGCTCGCTGTCTGTCTCTCTCTCTCTTGCTCGTCTGTCTGTCTCTCGCTCGCTGTCTGTCTCTCGCTCGCTGTCTGTCTCTCGCTCGCTGTCTGTCTCTCTCGCTCGCTGTCTGTCTCTCTCGCTCGCTGTCTGTCTGTCTCTCTCGCTCGCTGTCTGTCTCTCTCGCTCGCTGTCTGTCTGTCTCTCTCGCTCGTCTGTCTGTCTCTCTCTCGCTCGTCTGTCTGTCTGTCTCTCTCGCTCGCTGTCTGTCTGTCTCTCTCTCTCTTGGCTCGCTGTCTGTCTGTCTCTCTCTCTCTCTCTTGCTTGCTGTCTATCTGTCTCTCGCCGTGTCTGTCTCGCTCGCTCGCTGTCTGTCTGTCTCTCTCTCGCTCGTCTGTCTGTCTCTCTCTCTCTCTCACTCGTCTGTCTGTCTGTCTCTCTCTGTCTCTCGCTCGCTGTCTGTCTCTCGCTCGCTGTCTGTCTCTCGCTCGCTGTCTGTCTCTCGCTCGCTGTCTGTCTCTCGCTCGCTGTCTGTCTCTCGCTCGCTGTCTGTCTCTCGCTCGCTGTCTGTCTCTCGCTCGCTGTCTGTCTCTCGCTCGCTGTCTGTCTCTCGCTCGCTGTCTGTCTCTCGCTCGCTGTCTGTCTGTCTGTCTCTCTCGCACGCTGTCTGTCTGTCTCTCGCTCGTCTGTCTGTCTCTCGCTCGCTGTCTGTCTGTCTCTCGCTCGCTGTCTGTCTGTCTCTCGCTCGCTGTCTGTCTGTCTCTCGCTCGCTGTCTGTCTGTCTCTCGCTCGCTGTCTGTCTGTCTCTCGCTCGCTGTCTGTCTGTCTCTCGCTCGCTGTCTGTCTGTCTCTCGCTCGCTGTCTGTCTGTCTCTCGCTCGCTGTCTGTCTGTCTCTCGCTCGCTGTCTGTCTGTCTCTCGCTCGCTGTCTGTCTGTCTCTCGCTCGCTGTCTGTCTGTCTCTCTCTCTCTTGGCTCGCTGTCTGTCTGTCTCGCTCGCTGTCTGTCTCTCTCTCTCTCTTGCTCGTCTGTCTGTCTCTCGCTCGTCTGTCTGTCTGTCTCTCGCTCGCTGTCTGTCTGTCTCTCTCTTGGCTCGCTGTCTGTCTCTCTCTCTCGCTCGCTGTCTGTCTGTCTCTCTCTCTCTCTCTCGCTCGCTGTCTGTCTGTCTCGCTCGCTGTCTGTCTCTCTCTCGCTCGTCTGTCTGTCTGTCTCTCGCTCGCTGTCTGTCTGTCTGTCTCTCTCTTGGCTCGCTGTCTGTCTCTCTCTCTCTCTCTCTTGCTGTCTATCTGTCTCTCGCCGTGTCTGTCTCGCTCGCTTGCTGTGTCTGTCTCGCTCGCTTGCTGTGTCTGTCTCGCTCGCTTGCTGTGTCTGTCTCGCTCGCTCGCTGTGTCTGTCTCGCTCGCTCGCTGTGTCTCTCTCGCTCGCTCGCTGTGTCTGTCTCGCTCGCTCGCTGTGTCTGTCTCGCTCGCTCGCTGTGTCTGTCTCGCTCGCTCGCTGTGTCTGTCTCGCTCGCTCGCTGTGTCTGTCTCGCTCGCTCGCTGTGTCTGTCTCGCTCGCTCGCTCGCTGTGTCTGTCTCGCTCGCTCGCTCGCTGTGTCTGTCTCGCTCGCTCGCTGTTGTCTGTCTGTCTCTCTCGCTCGTCTGTCTGTCTGTCTCTCTCGCTCGTCTGTCTGTCTGTCTCTCTCGCTCGTCTGTCTGTCTGTCTCTCTCTCTCTCGCTGTCTGTCTGTCTCTCGCTCGCTGTCTATCTCTCTCTCTCTCGCTCGTCTGTCTGTCTGTCTCTCTCTCTCGCTGTCTGTCTGTCTCTCGCTCGCTGTCTATCTCTCTCTCTCTCGCTCGTCTGTCTGTCTGTCTCTCTCTCGCTGTCTGTCTGTCTCTCTCTCGCTGTCTGTCTGTCTCTCTCTCGCTGTCTGTCTGTCTCTCTCTCGCTGTCTGTCTGTCTCTCTCTCGCTGTCTGTCTGTCTCTCTCTCGCTGTCTGTCTGTCTCTCTCTCGCTGTCTGTCTGTCTCTCTCTCGCTGTCTGTCTGTCTCTCTCTCGCTGTCTGTCTCTCTCTCGCTGTCTGTCTCTCTCTCGCTGTCTGTCTCTCTCTCGCTGTCTGTCTGTCTCTCTCTCGCTGTCTCTCTCTTGGCTCGCTGTCTCTCTCTTGGCTCGCTGTCTCTCTCTTGGCTCGCTGTCTGTCTGTCTGTCTCTCGCTTGCTGTCTGTCTCTCGCTCGCTGTCTGTCTGTCTCCTTCTCGCTGTCTGTCTCTCTCTCTCTCTCTCGCTCGCTGTATGTCTCTCTCTCTCTCGCTGTCTGTCTCTCTCTCTCGCTGTCTGTCTCTCTCTCTCGCTGTCTGTCTCTCTCTCTCGCTGTCTGTCTCTCTCTCTCGCTGTCTGTCTCTCTCTCTCGCTGTCTCTCTCTCTCGCTGTCTGTCTCTCTCGCTGTCTGTCTCTCTCTCTCGCTGTCTGTCTCTCTCTCTCGCTGTCTGTCTCTCTCTCTCGCTGTCTGTCTCTCTCTCTCGCTGTCTGTCTCTCTCTCTCGCTGTCTGTCTCTCTCTCTCGCTGTCTGTCTCTCTCTCTCGCTGTCTGTCTCTCTCTCTCGCTGTCTGTCTCTCTCTCTCGCTGTCTGTCTCTCTCTCTCGCTGTCTGTCTCTCTCTCTCGCTGTCTCTCTCTCTCTCGCTGTCTCTCTCTCTCGCTGTCTCTCTCTCTCGCTGTCTCTCTCTCTCTCTCTCGCTGTCTGTCTCTCTCTCGCTGTCTGTCTCTCTCTCTCGCTGTCTGTCTCTCTCTCTCGCTGTCTGTCTCTCTCTCTCGCTGTCTGTCTCTCTCTCTCGCTGTCTGTCTCTCTCTCTCGCTGTCTGTCTCTCTCTCGCTGTCTGTCTCTCTCTCGCTGTCTGTCTCTCTCTCGCTGTCTGTCTCTCTCTCGCTGTCTGTCTCTCTCTCGCTGTCTGTCTCTCTCGCTGTCTGTCTCTCTCGCTGTCTGTCTCTCTCGCTGTCTGTCTCTCTCGCTGTCTGTCTCTCTCGCTGTCTGTCTCTCTCGCTGTCTGTCTCTCTCGCTGTCTGTCTCTCTCGCTGTCTGTCTCTCTCGCTGTCTGTCTCTCTCGCTGTCTGTCTCTCTCGCTGTCTGTCTCTCTCGCTGTCTGTCTCTCTCGCTGTCTGTCTCTCTCGCTGTCTGTCTCTCTCGCTGTCTGTCTCTCTCGCTGTCTGTCTCTCTCGCTGTCTGTCTCTCTCGCTGTCTGTCTCTCTCGCTGTCTGTCTCTCTCGCTGTCTGTCTCTCTCGCTGTCTGTCTCTCTCGCTGTCTGTCTCTCTCGCTGTCTGTCTCTCTCGCTGTCTGTCTCTCTCGCTGTCTGTCTCTCTCGCTGTCTGTCTCTCTCGCTGTCTGTCTCTCTCGCTGTCTGTCTCTCTCGCTGTCTGTCTCTCTCGCTGTCTGTCTCTCTCGCTGTCTGTCTCTCTCGCTGTCTGTCTCTCTCGCTGTCTGTCTCTCTCGCTGTCTGTCTCTCTCGCTGTCTGTCTCTCTCGCTGTCTGTCTCTCTCGCTGTCTGTCTCTCTCGCTGTCTGTCTCTCTCGCTGTCTGTCTCTCTCGCTGTCTGTCTCTCTCGCTGTCTGTCTCTCTCGCTGTCTGTCTCTCTCGCTGTCTGTCTCTCTCGCTGTCTGTCTCTCTCGCTGTCTGTCTCTCTCGCTGTCTGTCTCTCTCGCTGTCTGTCTCTCTCTCTGTCTGTCTCTCTCGCTGTCTGTCTCTCTCGCTGTCTGTCTCTCTCGCTGTCTGTCTCTCTCGCTGTCTGTCTCTCTCGCTGTCTGTCTCTCTCGCTGTCTGTCTCTCTCGCTGTCTGTCTCTCTCGCTGTCTGTCTCTCTCGCTGTCTGTCTCTCTCGCTGTCTGTCTCTCTCGCTGTCTGTCTCTCTCGCTGTCTGTCTCTCTCGCTGTCTGTCTCTCTCGCTGTCTGTCTCTCTCGCTGTCTGTCTCTCTCGCTGTCTGTCTCTCTCGCTGTCTGTCTCTCTCGCTGTCTGTCTCTCTCGCTGTCTGTCTCTCTCGCTGTCTGTCTCTCTCGCTGTCTGTCTCTCTCGCTGTCTGTCTCTCTCGCTGTCTGTCTCTCTCGCTGTCTGTCTCTCTCGCTGTCTGTCTCTCTCGCTGTCTGTCTCTCTCGCTGTCTGTCTCTCTCGCTGTCTGTCTCTCTCGCTGTCTGTCTCTCTCGCTGTCTGTCTCTCTCGCTGTCTGTCTCTCTCGCTGTCTGTCTCTCTCGCTGTCTGTCTCTCTCGCTGTCTGTCTCTCTCGCTGTCTGTCTCTCTCGCTGTCTGTCTCTCTCGCTGTCTGTCTCTCTCGCTGTCTGTCTCTCTCGCTGTCTGTCTCTCTCGCTGTCTGTCTCTCTCGCTGTCTGTCTCTCTCGCTGTCTGTCTCTCTCGCTGTCTGTCTCTCCTCGCTGTCTGTCTCTCTCGCTGTCTGTCTCTCTCGCTGTCTGTCTCTCTCGCTGTCTGTCTCTCTCGCTGTCTGTCTCTCTCGCTGTCTGTCTCTCTCGCTGTCTGTCTCTCTCGCTGTCTGTCTCTCTCGCTGTCTGTCTCTCTCGCTGTCTGTCTCTCTCGCTGTCTGTCTCTCTCGCTGTCTGTCTCTCTCGCTGTCTGTCTCTCTCGCTGTCTGTCTCTCTCGCTGTCTGTCTCTCTCGCTGTCTGTCTCTCTCGCTGTCTGTCTCTCTCGCTGTCTGTCTCTCTCGCTGTCTGTCTCTCTCGCTGTCTGTCTCTCTCGCTGTCTGTCTCTCTCGCTGTCTGTCTCTCTCGCTGTCTGTCTCTCTCGCTGTCTGTCTCTCTCGCTGTCTGTCTCTCTCGCTGTCTGTCTCTCTCGCTGTCTGTCTCTCTCGCTGTCTGTCTCTCTCGCTGTCTGTCTCTCTCGCTGTCTGTCTCTCTCGCTGTCTGTCTCTCTCGCTGTCTGTCTCTCTCGCTGTCTGTCTCTCTCGCTGTCTGTCTCTCTCGCTGTCTGTCTCTCTCGCTGTCTGTCTCTCTCGCTGTCTGTCTCTCTCGCTGTCTGTCTCTCTCGCTGTCTGTCTCTCTCGCTGTCTGTCTCTCTCGCTGTCTGTCTCTCTCGCTGTCTGTCTCTCTCGCTGTCTGTCTCTCTCGCTGTCTGTCTCTCTCGCTGTCTGTCTCTCTCGCTGTCTGTCTCTCTCGCTGTCTGTCTCTCTCGCTGTCTGTCTCTCTCGCTGTCTGTCTCTCTCGCTGTCTGTCTCTCTCGCTGTCTGTCTCTCTCGCTGTCTGTCTCTCTCGCTGTCTGTCTCTCTCGCTGTCTGTCTCTCTCGCTGTCTGTCTCTCTCGCTGTCTGTCTCTCTCGCTGTCTGTCTCTCTCGCTGTCTGTCTCTCTCGCTGTCTGTCTCTCTCGCTGTCTGTCTCTCTCGCTGTCTGTCTCTCTCGCTGTCTGTCTCTCTCGCTGTCTGTCTCTCTCGCTGTCTGTCTCTCTCGCTGTCTGTCTCTCTCGCTGTCTGTCTCTCTCGCTGTCTGTCTCTCTCGCTGTCTGTCTCTCTCGCTGTCTGTCTCTCTCGCTGTCTGTCTCTCTCGCTGTCTGTCTCTCTCGCTGTCTGTCTCTCTCGCTGTCTGTCTCTCTCGCTGTCTGTCTCTCTCGCTGTCTGTCTCTCTCGCTGTCTGTCTCTCTCGCTGTCTGTCTCTCTCGCTGTCTGTCTCTCTCGCTGTCTGTCTCTCTCGCTGTCTGTCTCTCTCGCTGTCTGTCTCTCTCGCTGTCTGTCTCTCTCGCTGTCTGTCTCTCTCGCTGTCTGTCTCTCTCGCTGTCTGTCTCTCTCGCTGTCTGTCTCTCTCGCTGTCTGTCTCTCTCGCTGTCTGTCTCTCTCGCTGTCTGTCTCTCTCGCTGTCTGTCTCTCTCGCTGTCTGTCTCTCTCGCTGTCTGTCTCTCTCGCTGTCTGTCTCTCTCGCTGTCTGTCTCTCTCGCTGTCTGTCTCTCTCGCTGTCTGTCTCTCTCGCTGTCTGTCTCTCTCGCTGTCTGTCTCTCTCGCTGTCTGTCTCTCTCGCTGTCTGTCTCTCTCGCTGTCTGTCTCGCTCGCTGTCTGTCTCGCTCGCTGTCTGTCTCTCTCGCTGTCTGTCTCTCTCGCTGTCTGTCTCGCTCGCTGTCTGTCTCGCTCGCTGTCTGTCTCGCTCGCTGTCTGTCTCGCTCGCTGTCTGTCTCGCTCGCTGTCTGTCTCGCTCGCTGTCTGTCTCGCTCGCTGTCTGTCTCGCTCGCTGTCTGTCTCGCTCGCTGTCTGTCTCGCTCGCTGTCTGTCTCGCTCGCTGTCTGTCTCGCTCGCTGTCTGTCTCGCTCGCTGTCTCCCTCGCTCGCTGTCTCCCTCGCTCGCTGTCTGTCTGTCTCTCTCTCGCTCGTCTGTCTGTCTGTCTGTCTCTCTCTCGCTCGCTGTCTGTCTGTCTCTCGCTCGCTGTCTGTCTGTCTGTCTCTCGCTCGCTGTCTGTCTGTCTGTCTCTCTCTCTCTCTCTCTTGCTTGCTGTCTATCTGTCTCTCGCCGTGTCTGTCTCGCTCGCTCGCTGTCTGTCTGTCTCTCTCTCACTCGTCTGTCTGTCTGTCTCTCTCTGTCTCTCTCTCTCGCTCGCTGTCTGTCTGTCTCTCTCTGTCTCTCTCTCTCGCTCGCTGTCTGTCTGTCTCGCTCGTCTGTCTGTCTCTCTCTCGCTCGTCTGTCTGTCTCTCTCTCGCTCGTCTGTCTGTCTGTCTCTCGCTCGTCTGTCTGTCTGTCGCTCGCTGTCTGTCTGTCGCTCGCTGTCTGTCTGTCGCTCGCTGTCTGTCTGTCGCTCGCTGTCTGTCTGTCGCTCGCTGTCTGTCTGTCGCTCGCTGTCTGTCTGTCGCTCGCTGTCTGTCTGTCGCTCGCTGTCTGTCTGTCTGTCTCGCTCGCTGTCTATCTCTCTCTCGCTCGTCTGTCTGTCTGTCTCTCGCTCGCTCGTCTGTCTGTCTGTCTCTCGCTCGCTGTCTGTCTGTCTCTCTCTCGCTCGCTGTCTGTCTGTCTCGCTCGCTGTCTGTCTCTTTCTCGCTCGTCTGTCTGTCTGTCTGTCTCGCTCGCTGTCTATCTCTGTCTCGCTCGCTGTCTATCTCTCTCTCGCTCGTCTGTCTGTCTGTCTCTCGCTCGCTCTGTCTGTCTGTCTGTCTGTCTCTCGCTCGCTGTCTGTCTGTCTCTCTCTCGCTCGCTGTCTGTCTGTCTCGCTCGCTGTCTGTCTCTTTCTCGCTCGTCTGTCTGTCTGTCTCGCTCGCTGTCTGTCTGTCTGTCTCTCTCTTGGCTCGCTGTCTGTCTCTCTCTCTCTCTCTCTTGCTTGCTGTCTATCTGTCTCTCGCCGTGTCTGTCTCGCTCGCTCGCTGTCTGTCTGTCTGTCTCTCTCCCGCTCGTCTGTCTGTCTGTCTCTCTCTCGCTCGTCTGTCTCTCTGTCTCTCTCGCTCGCTCGCTGTCTGTCTGTCTGTCTGTCTCGCTCGTCTGTCTGTCTCTCTCTCGCTCGTCTGTCTGTCTCTCTCTCGCTCGTCTGTCTGTCTCTCTCTCGCTCGTCTGTCTGTCTCTCTCTCGCTCGTCTGTCTGTCTCTCTCTCGCTCGTCTGTCTGTCTCTCTCTCGCTCGTCTGTCTGTCTCTCTCTCGCTCGTCTGTCTGTCTCTCTCTCGCTCGTCTGTCTGTCTCTCTCTCGCTCGTCTGTCTCTCTCTCGCTCGTCTGTCTCTCTCTCGCTCGTCTGTCTGTCTCTCTCTCGCTCGTCTGTCTGTCTCTCTCTCGCTCGTCTGTCTGTCTCTCTCTCGCTCGTCTGTCTGTCTCTCTCTCGCTCGTCTGTCTGTCTCTCGCTCGCTCGTCTGTCTGTCTCTCGCTCGCTCGTCTGTCTGTCTCTCGCTCGCTCGTCTGTCTGTCTCTCTCTCGCTCGTCTGTCTGTCTCTCTCTCGCTCGTCTGTCTGTCTCTCTCTCGCTCGTCTGTCTGTCTCTCTCTCGCTCGTCTGTCTGTCTCTCTCTCGCTCGTCTGTCTGTCTCTCTCTCGCTCGTCTGTCTGTCTCTCTCTCGCTCGTCTGTCTGTCTCTCTCTTGGCTCGCTGTCTCTCTCTTGGCTCGCTGTCTCTCTTGGCTCGCTGTCTGTCTGTCTGTCTGTCTCTCGCTTGCTGTCTGTCTCTCGCTCGCTGTCTGTCTGTCTCCTTCTCGCTGTCTGTCTCTCTCTCTCTCTCTCGCTCGCTGTCTGTCTCTCTCGCTCGCTGTCTGTCTCTCTCTCTCGCTGTCTGTCTCTCTCTCTCGCTGTCTGTCTCTCTCTCTCGCTGTCTGTCTCTCTCTCTCGCTGTCTGTCTCTCTCTCTCGCTGTCTGTCTCTCTCTCTCGCTGTCTGTCTCTCTCTCTCGCTGTCTGTCTCTCTCTCTCGCTGTCTGTCTCTCTCTCTCGCTGTCTGTCTCTCTCTCTCGCTGTCTGTCTCTCTCTCTCGCTGTCTGTCTCTCTCTCTCGCTGTCTGTCTGTCTCTCTCTCTCGCTGTCTGTCTGTCTCTCTCTCTCGCTGTCTGTCTGTCTCTCTCTCGCTGTCTGTCTGTCTCTCTCTCGCTGTCTGTCTGTCTCTCTCTTGGCTTGCTGTCTCTCTCTTGGCTCGCTGTCTGTCTGTCTCTCTCTCTCTCGCTGTCTGTCTCTCTCGCTGTCTGTCTGTCTGTCTGTCTCTCGCTTGCTGTCTGTCTCTCGCTCGCTGTCTGTCTCTCTCTCTCTCTCTCGCTGTCTGTCTGTCTCTCTCTTGGCTTGCTGTCTCTCTCTTGGCTCGCTGTCTGTCTGTCTCTCTCTCGCTGGCTGTCTCTCTCTCGCTCGCTGTCTGTCTCTCGCTCGCTGTCTCTCTCTCGCTGTCTGTCTCTCTCTCTCGCTGTCTGTCTCTCTCTTTCTCGCTCGCTGTCTGTCTGTCTCTCTCTCTCTCGCTCGCTGTCTGTCTGTCTCTCGCTCGCTCGCTCGCTGTCTGGTCTGTCTGTCTCTCTCTCGCTCGCTCGCTGTCTGTCTCTCTCTCGCTGTCTGTCTCTCTCGCTGTCTGTCTCTCTCGCTGTCTGTCTCTCTCTCGCTGTCTGTCTCTCTCGCTGTCTGTCTCTCTCGCTGTCTGTCTCTCTCGCTGTCTGTCTCTCTCGCTGTCTGTCTCTCTCGCTGTCTGTCTCTCTCGCTGTCTGTCTCTCTCGCTGTCTGTCTCTCTCGCTGTCTGTCTCTCTCGCTGTCTGTCTCTCTCGCTGTCTGTCTCTCTCGCTGTCTGTCTCTCTCGCTGTCTGTCTCTCTCGCTGTCTGTCTGTCTCTCGCTGTCTGTCTCTCGCTGTCTGTCTCTCTCGCTGTCTGTCTCTCTCGCTGTCTGTCTCTCTCGCTGTCTGTCTCTCTCGCTGTCTGTCTCTCTCGCTGTCTGTCTCTCTCGCTGTCTGTCTCTCTCGCTGTCTGTCTCTCTCGCTGTCTGTCTCTCTCGCTGTCTGTCTCTCTCGCTGTCTGTCTCTCTCGCTGTCTGTCTCTCTCGCTGTCTGTCTCTCTCGCTGTCTGTCTCTCTCGCTGTCTGTCTCTCTCGCTGTCTGTCTCTCTCGCTGTCTGTCTCTCTCGCTGTCTGTCTCTCTCGCTGTCTGTCTCTCTCGCTGTCTGTCTCTCTCGCTGTCTGTCTCTCTCGCTGTCTGTCTCTCTCGCTGTCTGTCTCTCTCGCTGTCTGTCTCTCTCGCTGTCTGTCTCTCTCGCTGTCTGTCTCTCTCGCTGTCTGTCTCTCTCGCTGTCTGTCTCTCTCGCTGTCTGTCTCTCTCGCTGTCTGTCTCTCTCGCTGTCTGTCTCTCTCGCTGTCTGTCTCTCTCGCTGTCTGTCTCTCTCGCTGTCTGTCTCTCTCGCTGTCTGTCTCTCTCGCTGTCTGTCTCTCTCGCTGTCTGTCTCTCTCGCTGTCTGTCTCTCTCTCGCTGTCTGTCTCTCTCTCGCTGTCTGTCTCTCTCTCGCTGTCTGTCTCTCTCTCGCTGTCTGTCTCTCTCTCGCTGTCTGTCTCTCTCTCGCTGTCTGTCTCTCTCTCGCTGTCTGTCTCTCTCTCGCTGTCTGTCTCTCTCTCGCTGTCTGTCTCTCTCTCGCTGTCTGTCTCTCTCTCGCTGTCTGTCTCTCTCTCGCTGTCTGTCTCTCTCTCGCTGTCTGTCTCTCTCTCGCTGTCTGTCTCTCTCTCGCTGTCTGTCTCTCTCTCGCTGTCTGTCTCTCTCTCTCTTTCTCGCTCGCTGTCTGTCTGTCTCTCTCGCTGTCTGTCTCTCTCTCTCTTTCTCGCTCGCTGTCTGTCTGTCTCGCTCGCTGTCTGTCTGTCTCTCTCTCGCTGTCTGTCTGTCTCTCTCTCGCTGTCTGTCTGTCTCTCTCTCGCTCGCTGTCTGTCTCTCTCTCGCTCGCTGTCTGTCTCTCTCTCGCTCGCTGTCTGTCTCTCTCTCGCTCGCTGCCTGTCTGTCTGTCTGTCTCTCTCGCTGTCTGTCTGTCTGTCTCTCTCGCTGTCTGTCTGTCTCTCTCGCTGTCTGTCTGTCTCTCTCGCTGTCTGTCTGTCTCTCTCGCTGTCTGTCTGTCTCTCTCGCTGTCTGTCTGTCTCTCGCTGTCTGTCTGTCTCTCTCGCTGTCTGTCTGTCTCTCTCGCTGTCTGTCTGTCTCTCTCGCTGTCTGTCTGTCTCTCTCGCTGTCTGTCTGTCTCTCTCGCTGTCTGTCTGTCTCTCTCTCGCTCGCTGTCTGTCTCTCTCTCGCTCGCTGCCTGTCTGTCTGTCTCTCTCTCTCGCTCGCTGTCTGTCTCTCTCTTTCTCGCTCGCTGTCTGTCTGTCTCTCTCGCTGTCTGTCTCTCTCTCTCTTTCTCGCTCGCTGTCTGTCTGTCTCTCTCGCTGTCTGTCTCTCTCTCTCTTTCTCGCTCGCTGTCTGTCTGTCTCTCGCTCGCTGTCTGTCTCTCTCTCTCTCGCTCGCTGTCTGTCTCTCTCTCTCGCTCGCTGTCTGTCTCTCTCTCTCGCTCGCTGTCTGTCTGTCTCTCTCTCTCGCTCGCTGTCTGTCTGTCTCTCTCTCTCTCGCTGTCTGTCTGTCTCTCTCGCTGTCTGTCTGTCTCTCTCGCTGTCTGTCTGTCTCTCTCGCTGTCTGTCTGTCTCTCTCGCTGTCTGTCTGTCTCTCTCTCGCTCGCTGTCTGTCTCTCTCTCGCTCGCTGTCTGTCTCTCTCTCGCTTGCTGTCTGTCTCTCTCTCGCTTGCTGTCTGTCTCTCTCTCGCTTGCTGTCTGTCTCTCTCTCGCTCGCTGTCTGTCTGTCTCTCTCGCTCGCTGTCTGTCTCTCTCGCTCGCTGTCTGTCTCTCTCTCGCTCGCTGTCTGTCTCTCTCTCGCTCGCTGTCTGTCTCTCTCTCGCTCGCTGTCTGTCTCTCTCTCGCTCGCTGTCTGTCTCTCTCTCGCTCGCTGTCTGTCTCTCTCTCGCTCGCTGTCTGTCTCTCTCTCGCTCGCTGTCTGTCTCTCTCTCGCTCGCTGTCTGTCTCTCTCTCGCTCGCTGTCTGTCTCTCTCTCGCTCGCTGTCTGTCTGTCTGTCTCTCTCTCTCGCTCGCTGTCTGTCTGTCTCTCTCTCTCTCGCTCGCTGTCTGTCTGTCTCGCTCTCTCTCTCGCTCGCTGTCTGTCTGTCTCGCTGTCTGTCTGTCTCGCTGTCTGTCTGTCTCGCTGTCTGTCTGTCTCGCTGTCTGTCTGTCTCGCTGTCTGTCTGTCTCGCTGTCTGTCTGTCTCGCTGTCTGTCTGTCTCGCTGTCTGTCTGTCTCGCTGTCTGTCTGTCTCGCTGTCTGTCTGTCTCGCTGTCTGTCTGTCTCGCTGTCTGTCTGTCTCGCTGTCTGTCTGTCTCGCTGTCTGTCTGTCTCGCTGTCTGTCTGTCTCGCTGTCTGTCTGTCTCGCTGTCTGTCTGTCTCGCTGTCTGTCTGTCTCGCTGTCTGTCTGTCTCGCTGTCTGTCTGTCTCGCTGTCTGTCTGTCTCGCTGTCTGTCTGTCTCGCTGTCTGTCTGTCTCGCTGTCTGTCTGTCTCGCTGTCTGTCTGTCTCGCTGTCTGTCTGTCTCGCTGTCTGTCTGTCTCGCTGTCTGTCTGTCTCGCTGTCTGTCTGTCTCGCTGTCTGTCTGTCTCGCTGTCTGTCTGTCTCGCTGTCTGTCTGTCTCGCTGTCTGTCTGTCTCGCTGTCTGTCTGTCTCGCTGTCTGTCTGTCTCGCTGTCTGTCTGTCTCGCTGTCTGTCTGTCTCGCTGTCTGTCTGTCTCGCTGTCTGTCTGTCTCGCTGTCTGTCTGTCTCGCTGTCTGTCTGTCTCGCTGTCTGTCTGTCTCGCTGTCTGTCTGTCTCGCTGTCTGTCTGTCTCGCTGTCTGTCTGTCTCGCTGTCTGTCTGTCTCGCTGTCTGTCTGTCTCGCTGTCTGTCTGTCTCGCTGTCTGTCTGTCTCGCTGTCTGTCTGTCTCGCTGTCTGTCTGTCTCGCTGTCTGTCTGTCTCGCTGTCTGTCTGTCTCGCTGTCTGTCTGTCTCGCTGTCTGTCTGTCTCGCTGTCTGTCTGTCTCGCTGTCTGTCTGTCTCGCTGTCTGTCTGTCTCGCTGTCTGTCTGTCTCGCTGTCTGTCTGTCTCGCTGTCTGTCTGTCTCGCTGTCTGTCTGTCTCGCTGTCTGTCTGTCTCGCTGTCTGTCTGTCTCGCTGTCTGTCTGTCTCGCTGTCTGTCTGTCTCGCTGTCTGTCTGTCTCGCTGTCTGTCTGTCTCGCTGTCTGTCTGTCTCGCTGTCTGTCTGTCTCGCTGTCTGTCTGTCTCGCTGTCTGTCTGTCTCGCTGTCTGTCTGTCTCGCTCGCTGTCTGTCTCGCTCGCTGTCTGTCTCGCTCGCTGTCTGTCTCGCTCGCTGTCTGTCTCGCTGTCTGTCTGTCTCGCTCGCTGTCTGTCTCGCTGTCTGTCTGTCTCGCTCGTCTGTCTCTGTCTGTCTCTCTCCCTCTTTGTCTGTCTGTCTCTCTCGCTCGCTGTCTGTCTGTCTCTCTCGCTCGCTGTCTGTCTGTCTCTCTCGCTCGCTGTCTGTCTGTGTGTTTCTCTCGCTCATTGTCTGTCTCTCTCTCTCGCTCGCTGCCTGTCTGTCTGTCTCTCTCTCGCTCGCTGCCTGTCTGATAGTATAAATGTGTTGGCATAGGAGTGATGGGCCGAATATCTCCTCCTCTATCCTGCGTTTCTGCATGGAGGATATATTCACCAATAATCTCACCGTCACATTGGCCGTGCTCACTGGGTGGTACCATGTGATGGTGGTGCTGAGGGAGAGGCTGCACGGGGCCACCTTGTGGGTAAAGCTGGAACAGCTGCTTCACAAAGTAAAACTGAAGGGCGTGTGTGACGTAGCAGGTTAATATGTGGCACTTGCTGCAGTGTCAGCACTAATAATCCTGGTGGACTAAGGAGGGTTTGAGGAGGCCTTGTGAGCAAGAATGTTACTGTTTCTCTGTGTTTCAGAATAAAGGGAGGGCGATGTAATTTTGTTAGATACTAGCTCTATGACAGTAACTTCAACCCAAGAAATCGGGAGGTTTGGTCAGGCATGATTTTTTCCCTCTGAATCCATCTTGACTGCAGTTTGATAGATTGGGGCCAGCCTCCTCCTCCTCCTCCCCTCTCTTTTTCATATGCTCTCTTGCTGTCTCTGACTGTGGCTTGTCTCTCTCGCTCTCCCCCTGTGTCTGTCCCCCTGTGTCTGTCCCCCTGTGTCTGTCCCCCTGTGTCTGTCCCCCTGTGTCTGTCCCCCTGTGTCTGTCCCCCTCTGTCTGTCCCCCTCTGTCTGTCCCCCTCTGTCTGTCCCTCGCGCAATCTCTGTCAGTCTGGCTCCCGCCCGTGCTCCCTGTCTCCCGCACGCGCTCCCTCCTGTCAGTCTCACTCTCTCTCTCTCTCGCTGTCTGTCTGTCTCTCTCTCTCGCTGTCTCTCTCTCTCTCTCGCTCGCTCGCTGTCTGTCTGTCTCTCGCTCGCTGTCTGTCTGCCTCTCTCGCTCGCTGTCTGTCTCTCGCTCGCTGTCTGTCTGTCTCTCTCGCTCACTGTCTGTCTGTGTCTCTCTCTCTCTCTCTCTCTGTCTCTCGCTCGCTGTCTCTCTCTCTCTCGCTCTCTCGCTCGCTGTCTGTCTGTCTCGCTCGCTGTCTGTCTGTCTCGCTCGCTGTCTGTCTGTCTCGCTCGCTGTCTGTCTGTCTCGCTCGCTGTCTGTCTGTCTGTCTCTCTCTCTCTCTTGCTCGCTGTCTGTCTGTCTGACGCTCGCTGTCTGTCTGTCTCTCGCTCGCTGTCTGTCTGTCTGTCTCTCCGCTGTCTGTCTGTCTCTCTCTCTCTGTCTCTCGCTCGCTGTCTCTCTCTCTCTCTCTCTCGCTCGCTGTCTGTCTGTCTGTCTGTCTCGCTCGCTGTCTGTCTGTCTGTCTGTCTCTCACTCGTTGTCTGTCTCTCTCACTCGCTGTCTGTCTGTCTCTCTCACTCGCTGTCTGTCTGTCTCTCTCGCTCGCTGTCTGTCTGTCTCTCTCGCTCGCTGTCTGTCTGTCTGTCTCTCTCGCTCGCTGTCTGTCTGTCTCTCGCTCGCTGTCTGTCTGTCTCTCGCTCGCTGTCTGTCTGTCTCTCGCTCGCTGTCTGTCTGTCTCTCGCTCGCTGTCTGTCTGTCTCTCGCTCGCTGTCTGTCTGTCGCTCGCTGTCTGTCTGTCGCTCGCTCGCTGTCTGTCTGTCGCTCGCTCGCTGTCTGTCTGTCGCTCGCTCGCTGTCTGTCTGTCGCTCGCTCGCTGTCTGTCTGTCGCTCGCTCGCTGTCTGTCTGTCTCTCGCTCGCTGTCTGTCTCTCTCTCTCTGTCTCTCGCTCGCTGTCTCTCTCTCTTTCGCTCGCTGTCTGTCTCGCTCGCTGTCTGTCTCGCTCGCTCGCTGTCTGTCTCGCTCGCTGTCTGTCTGTCTCTCACTCGCTGTCTGTCTGTCTCTCACTCGCTGTCTGTCTGTCTCTCGCTCGCTGTCTGTCTGTCTGTCTCTCACTCGCTGTCTGTCTGTCTCTCACTCGCTGTCTGTCTGTCTCTCACTCGCTGGCTGTCTGTCTGTCTCTCACTCGCTGGCTGTCTGTCTGTCTCTCTCACTCGCTGTCTGTCTGTCTGTCTCTCTCACTCGCTGTCTGTCTGTCTCTCTCGCTCGCTGTCTGTCTCTCTCGCTCGCTGTCTGTCTGTCTCTCTCGCTGTCTGTCTCTCTCGCTGTCTGTCTCTCTCGCTGTCTGTCTCTCTCGCTGTCTGTCTCTCTCGCTGTCTGTCTCTCTCGCTGTCTGTCTCTCTCGCTGTCTGTCTCTCTCGCTGTCTGTCTCTCTCGCTGTCTGTCTCTCTCGCTGTCTGTCTCTCTCGCTGTCTGTCTCTCTCGCTGTCTGTCTCTCTCGCTGTCTGTCTCTCTCGCTGTCTGTCTCTCTCGCTGTCTGTCTCTCTCGCTGTCTGTCTCTCTCGCTGTCTGTCTCTCTCGCTGTCTGTCTCTCTCGCTGTCTGTCTCTCTCGCTGTCTGTCTCTCTCGCTGTCTGTCTCTCTCGCTGTCTGTCTCTCTCGCTGTCTGTCTCTCTCGCTGTCTGTCTCTCTCGCTGTCTGTCTCTCTCGCTGTCTGTCTCTCTCGCTGTCTGTCTCTCTCGCTGTCTGTCTCTCTCGCTGTCTGTCTCTCTCGCTGTCTGTCTCTCTCGCTGTCTGTCTCTCTCGCTGTCTGTCTCTCTCGCTGTCTGTCTCTCTCGCTGTCTGTCTCTCTCGCTGTCTGTCTCTCTCGCTCGCTGTCTGTCTGTCTCTCTCGCTCGTCTGTCTGTCTGTCTCTCTCGCTCGTCTGTCTGTCTGTCTCTCTCGCTCGTCTGTCTGTCTGTCTCTCTCGCTCGCTGTCTGTCTGTCTGTCTCTCTCGCTCGCTGTCTGTCTGTCTCTCTCGCTCGCTGTCTGTCTGTCTCTCTCGCTCGCTGTCTGTCTGTCTCTCTCGCTCGCTGTCTGTCTGACTCGCTCGCTGTCTGTCTGTCTGTCTCTCTCGCTCGCTGTCTGTCTGTCTCTCTCGCTCGCTGTCTGTCTGACTCTCTCGCTCGTCTGTCTGTTTCTCTCTCTCGCTCGCTGTCTGTTTCTCTCTCTCGCTCGCTGTCTGTCTCTCTCTCTCGCTCGCTGTCTGTCTGTCTCTCTCGCTCGCTGTCTGTCTGTCTCTCTCGCTCGCTGTCTGTCTGTCTCTCTCGCTCGCTGTCTGTCTCTCTCGCTCGCTGTCTGTCTGTCTCTCTCGCTCGCTGTCTGTCTCTCTCGCTCGCTGTCTGTCTGTCTCTCTCGCTCGTCTGTCTGTCTGTCTGACTCGCTCGCTGTCTGTCTGACTCGCTCGCTGTCTGTCTGTCTCTCTCGCTCGCTGTCTGTCTCGCTCGCTCGCTGTCTGTCTCGCTCGTTCGCTCGCTGTCTGTCTGACTCGCTCGCTGTCTGTCTGTCTCTCTCGCTCGTCTGTCTGTCTGTCTCTCTCGCTCGCTGTCTGTCTGTCTGTCACTCTCGCTCGCTGTCTGTCTGGCTCTCTCGCTCGCTGTCTGTCTGTCTGTCTCTCGCTCGCTGTCTGTCTGTCTCTCTCGCTCGCTGTCTGTCTGACTCGCTCGCTGTCTGTCTGTCTGTCTCTCTCGCTCGTCTGTCTGTCTGTCTCTCTCGCTCGCTGTCTGTCTGTCTCTCTCGCTCGCTGTCTGTCTGTCTCTCTCGCTCGCTGTCTGTCTGTCTCTCTCGCTCGCTGTCTGTCTGTCTCTCTCGCTCGCTGTCTGTCTGTCTCTCTCGCTCGCTGTCTGTCTGACTCGCTCGCTGTCTGTCTGTCTCTCTCGCTCGCTGTCTGTCTGTCTCGCTCGTTCGCTCGCTGTCTGTCTCGCTCGTTCGCTCGCTGTCTGTCTGTCTCTCGCTCGCTGTCTGTCTGTCTCTCGCTCGCTGTCTGTCTCGCTCGTTCGCTCGCTGTCTGTCTCGCTCGTTCGCTCGCTGTCTGTCTGTCTCTCTCGCTCGCTGTCTGTCTGTCTCTCTCGCTCGCTGTCTGTCTGTCTCTCTCGCTCGCTGTCTGTCTGTCTCTCTCGCTCGCTGTCTGTCTGTCTCTCTCGCTCGCTGTCTGTCTGTCTCTCTCGCTCGTCTGTCTGTCTGTCTGACTCGCTCGCTGTCTGTCTGTCTCTCTCGCTCGCTGTCTGTCTGTCTCTCTCGCTCGCTGTCTGTCTGTCTCTCTCGCTCGCTGTCTGTCTCTCGCTCGCTGTCTGTCTGTCTCTCGCTCGCTGTCTGTCTCGCTCGTTCGCTCGCTGTCTGTCTCGCTCGTTCGCTCGCTGTCTGTCTGTCTCTCTCGCTCGCTGTCTGTCTGTCTCTCTCGCTCGCTGTCTGTCTGTCTCTCTCGCTCGCTGTCTGTCTGTCTCTCTCGCTCGCTGTCTGTCTGTCTCTCTCGCTCGCTGTCTGTCTGTCTCTCTCGCTCGTCTGTCTGTCTGTCTGACTCGCTCGCTGTCTGTCTGACTCGCTCGCTGTCTGTCTGACTCGCTCGCTGTCTGTCTGTCTCTCTCGCTCGCTGTCTGTCTCTCTCGCTCGCTGTCTGTCTCGCTCGTTCGCTCGCTGTCTGTCTGACTCGCTCGCTGTCTGTCTGTCTCTCTCGCTCGTCTGTCTGTCTGTCTCTCTCGCTCGCTGTCTGTCTGTCTGTCACTCTCGCTCGCTGTCTGTCTGTCTCTCTCGCTCGCTGTCTGTCTGTCTCTCTCGCTCGCTGTCTGTCTGACTCGCTCGCTGTCTGTCTGTCTCTCTCGCTCGTCTGTCTGTCTCTCTCGCTCGTCTGTCTGTCTGTCTCTCTCGCTCGCTGTCTGTCTGTCTCTCTCGCTCGCTGTCTGTCTGTCTCTCTCGCTCGCTGTCTGTCTGTCTCTCTCGCTCGCTGTCTGTCTGTCTCTCTCGCTCGCTGTCTGTCTGTCTCTCTCGCTCGCTGTCTGTCTGTCTCTCTCGCTCGCTGTCTGTCTGTCTCTCTCGCTCGCTGTCTGTCTGACTCGCTCGCTGTCTGTCTGTCTCTCTCGCTCGCTGTCTGTCTGTCTCGCTCGTTCGCTCGCTGTCTGTCTGTCTCTCGCTCGCTGTCTGTCTCTCGCTCGCTGTCTGTCTCGCTCGTTCGCTCGCTGTCTGTCTCGCTCGTTCGCTCGCTGTCTGTCTGTCTCTCTCGCTCGCTGTCTGTCTGTCTCTCTCGCTCGCTGTCTGTCTGTCTCTCTCGCTCGCTGTCTGTCTGTCTCTCTCGCTCGCTGTCTGTCTGTCTCTCTCGCTCGCTGTCTGTCTGTCTCTCTCGCTCGCTGTCTGTCTCTCTCGCTCGCTGTCTGTCTCTCTCTCTCGCTCGCTGTCTGTCTGACTCGCTCGCTGTCTGTCTGTCTCTCTCGCTCGCTGTCTGTCTGTCTCTCTCGCTCGCTGTCTGTCTGTCTCGCTCGTTCGCTCGCTGTCTGTCTCGCTCGTTCGCTCGCTGTCTGTCTGTCTCTCGCTCGCTGTCTGTCTGTCTCTCGCTCGCTGTCTGTCTCGCTCGTTCGCTCGCTGTCTGTCTCGCTCGTTCGCTCGCTGTCTGTCTGTCTCTCTCGCTCGCTGTCTGTCTGTCTCTCTCGCTCGCTGTCTGTCTGTCTCTCTCGCTCGCTGTCTGTCTGTCTCTCTCGCTCGCTGTCTGTCTGTCTGTCTCGCTCGCTGTCTGTCTGTCTCTCTCGCTCGCTGTCTGTCTGTCTCGCTCGCTGTCTGTCTGTCTCGCTCGCTGTCTGTCTGTCTCTCGCTCGCTGTCTGTCTGTCTCTCGCTCGCTGTCTGTCTCGCTCGTTCGCTCGCTGTCTGTCTGACTCGCTCGCTGTCTGTCTGTCTGACTCGCTCGTCTGTCTGTCTGTCTCTCTCGCTCGCTGTCTGTCTCTCTCGCTCGCTGTCTGTCTGTCTCTCTCGCTCGCTGTCTGTCTGTCTCTCTCGCTCGCTGTCTGTCTGACTCGCTCGCTGTCTGTCTGTCTCTCTCGCTCGCTGTCTGTCTGTCTGTCTCGCTCGCTGTCTGTCTGTCTCGCTCGCTGTCTGTCTGTCTCGCTCGCTGTCTGTCTGTCTCGCTCGCTGTCTGTCTGTCTCGCTCGCTGTCTGTCTGTCTCGCTCGCTGTCTGTCTGTCTGTCTCGCTCGCTGTCTGTCTGTCTCGCTCGCTCGCTGTCTGTCTGTCTCGCTCGTTCGCTCGCTGTCTGTCTGTCTCTCGCTCGCTGTCTGTCTGTCTCTCGCTCGCTGTCTGTCTCGCTCGTTCGCTCGCTGTCTGTCTGTCTCGCTCGTTCGCTCGCTGTCTGTCTCTCTTGCTTGCTGTCTGTCTGTCTCTCTCTCTCTCGCTCGCTGTCTGTCTCGCTCGCTGTCTGTCTCGCTCGCTGTCTGTCTCGCTCGCTGTCTGTCTCGCTCGCTGTCTGTCTCGCTCGCTGTCTGTCTCGCTCGCTGTCTGTCTCGCTCGCTGTCTGTCTCGCTCGCTGTCTGTCTCGCTCGCTGTCTGTCTCGCTCGCTGTCTGTCTCGCTCGCTGTCTGTCTCGCTCGCTCGCTGTCTCGCTCGCTCGCTGTCTGTCTCGCTCGCTCGCTGTCTGTCTCTCTCGCTCGCTGTCTGTCTCGCTCGCTCGCTGTCTGTCTCTCTCGCTCGCTGTCTGTCTCTCTCGCTCGCTGTCTGTCTCTCTCGCTCGCTGTCTGTCTCTCTCGCTCGCTGTCTGTCTCTCTCGCTCGCTGTCTGTCTGTCTCGCTCGCTGTCTGTCTCTCTCGCTCGCTGTCTGTCTCTCTCGCTCGCTGTCTGTCTCTCTCGCTCGCTGTCTGTCTCTCTCTTGCTCGTTGTCTGTCTCTCTCTCTCTCTCGCTCGCTGTCTGTCTGTCTCTCTCGCTCGCTCGCTGTCTCTCTCGCTCGCTCGCTGTCTGTCTCTCTCGCTCGCTGTCTGTCTGTCTCTCTCGCTCGCTGTCTGTCTGTCTCTCTCGCTCGCTGTCTGTCTGTCTCTCTCGCTCGTCTGTCTGTCTGTCTGACTCGCTCGCTGTCTGTCTGACTCGCTCGCTGTCTGTCTGACTCGCTCGCTGTCTGTCTGTCTCTCTCGCTCGCTGTCTGTCTCTCTCGCTCGCTGTCTGTCTCGCTCGTTCGCTCGCTGTCTGTCTGTCTCGCTCGCTGTCTGTCTGTCTCTCTCGCTCGTCTGTCTGTCTGTCTCTCTCGCTCGCTGTCTGTCTGTCTGTCACTCTCGCTCGCTGTCTGTCTGTCTCTCTCGCTCGCTGTCTGTCTGTCTCGCTCGTTCGCTCGCTGTCTGTCTCGCTCGTTCGCTCGCTGTCTGTCTGTCTCTCGCTCGCTGTCTGTCTGTCTCTCGCTCGCTGTCTGTCTCGCTCGTTCGCTCGCTGTCTGTCTCGCTCGTTCGCTCGCTGTCTGTCTGTCTCTCTCGCTCGCTGTCTGTCTGTCTCTCTCGCTCGCTGTCTGTCTGTCTCTCTCGCTCGCTGTCTGTCTGTCTCTCTCGCTCGCTGTCTGTCTGTCTCTCTCGCTCGCTGTCTGTCTGTCTCTCTCGCTCGCTGTCTGTCTGTCTCTCTCGCTCGCTGTCTGTCTCTCTCTCTCGCTCGCTGTCTGTCTGACTCGCTCGCTGTCTGTCTGTCTCTCTCGCTCGCTGTCTGTCTGTCTCGCTCGTTCGCTCGCTGTCTGTCTCGCTCGTTCGCTCGCTGTCTGTCTGTCTCTCGCTCGCTGTCTGTCTGTCTCTCGCTCGCTGTCTGTCTCGCTCGTTCGCTCGCTGTCTGTCTCGCTCGTTCGCTCGCTGTCTGTCTCGCTCGTTCGCTCGCTGTCTGTCTGACTCGCTCGCTGTCTGTCTGTCTGACTCGCTCGTCTGTCTGTCTGTCTCTCTCGCTCGCTGTCTGTCTGTCTCGCTCGCTGTCTGTCTGTCTCTCTCGCTCGCTGTCTGTCTGTCTCTCTCGCTCGCTGTCTGTCTGTCTCTCTCGCTCGCTGTCTGTCTGTCTCTCTCGCTCGCTGTCTGTCTGTCTGTCTCGCTCGCTGTCTGTCTGTCTCGCTCGCTGTCTGTCTGTCTCGCTCGCTGTCTGTCTGTCTCGCTCGCTGTCTGTCTGTCTCGCTCGCTGTCTGTCTGTCTCGCTCGCTGTCTGTCTGTCTCGCTCGCTGTCTGTCTGTCTCGCTCGCTGTCTGTCTGTCTCGCTCGCTGTCTGTCTGTCTCGCTCGCTCGCTGTCTGTCTCGCTCGCTCGCTGTCTGTCTGTCTCGCTCGTTCGCTCGCTGTCTGTCTGTCTCTCTCTCGCTGTCTGTCTGTCTCTCGCTCGCTGTCTGTCTCGCTCGTTCGCTCGCTGTCTGTCTGTCTCGCTCGTTCGCTCGCTGTCTGTCTCTCTCGCTTGCTGTCTGTCTGTCTCTCTCTCTCTTGCTCGCTGTCTGTCTCGCTCGCTGTCTGTCTCGCTCGCTGTCTGTCTCGCTCGCTGTCTGTCTCGCTCGCTGTCTGTCTCGCTCGCTGTCTGTCTCGCTCGCTGTCTGTCTCGCTCGCTGTCTGTCTCGCTCGCTGTCTGTCTCGCTCGCTGTCTGTCTCGCTCGCTGTCTGTCTCGCTCGCTGTCTGTCTCGCTCGCTGTCTGTCTCGCTCGCTGTCTGTCTCGCTCGCTGTCTGTCTCGCTCGCTCTGTCTGTCTCGCTCGCTGTCTGTCTCGCTCGCTGTCTGTCTCTCGCTCGCTGTCTGTCTCGCTCGCTGTCTGTCTCGCTCGCTGTCTGTCTCGCTCGCTGTCTGTCTCGCTCGCTCGCTGTCTGTCTCGCTCGCTCGCTCGCTGTCTGTCTCGCTCGCTCGCTGTCTGTCTCGCTCGCTCGCTCGCTGTCTGTCTCGCTCGCTGTCTGTCTCGCTCGCTCGCTGTCTGTCTCGCTCGCTCGCTGTCTGTCTCTCGCTCGCTGTCTGTCTCTCTCGCTCGCTGTCTGTCTCTCTCGCTCGCTGTCTGTCTCTCTCGCTCGCTGTCTGTCTCTCTCGCTCGCTGTCTGTCTCTCTCGCTCGCTGTCTGTCTCTCTCTCTTGCTCGTTGTCTGTCTCTCTCTCTCTTTCGCTCGCTGTCTGTCTCTCTCTCTCTTTCGCTCGCTGTCTGTCTCTCTCTCTCTTTCGCTCGCTGTCTGTCTCTCTCTCTCTCTCTCTCGCTCGCTGTCTGTCTGTCTCTCTCTCGCTCGTTGTCTGTCTCTCTCTCTCTCTTTCGCTCGCTGTCTGTCTCTCTCTCTCTCTCTCTTTCGCTCGCTGTCTGTCTCTCTCTCTCTTTCGCTCGCTGTCTGTCACTCTCTCTCTCTCGCTCGCTGTCTGTCTGTCTCTCTCTCGCTCGTTGTCTGTCTCTCTCTCTTTCGCTCGCTGTCTGTCTCTCTCTCTCTTTCGCTCTCGCTGTCTGTCTCTCTCTCTCTTTCGCTCGCTGTCTGTCTCTCTCTCTCTCTCTCGCTCGCTGTCTGTCTGTCTCTCTCGCTCGCTGTCTGTCTGTCTCGCTCGCTGTCTGTCTGTCTCGCTCGCTGTCTGTCTGTCTCGCTCGCTGTCTGTCTGTCTGTCTCTCTCTCTCTCTTGCTCGCTGTCTGTCTGTCTCTCGCTCGCTGTCTGTCTGTCTCTCGCTCGCTGTCTGTCTGTCTGTCTCTCCGCTGTCTGTCTGTCTCTCTCTCTCTGTCTCTCGCTCGCTGTCTCTCTCTCTCTCTCTCTCGCTCGCTGTCTGTCTGTCTGTCTGTCTCGCTCGCTGTCTGTCTGTCTGTCTGTCTCTCACTCGTTGTCTGTCTCTCTCACTCGCTGTCTGTCTGTCTCTCTCACTCGCTGTCTGTCTGTCTCTCTCGCTCGCTGTCTGTCTGTCTCTCTCTCTCGCTCGCTGTCTGTCTGTCTGTCTCTCTCGCTCGCTGTCTGTCTGTCTCTCGCTCGCTGTCTGTCTGTCTCTCGCTCGCTGTCTGTCTGCCTCTCGCTCGCTGTCTGTCTGCTCTCTCGCTCGCTGTCTGTCTGTCGCTCGCTCGCTGTCTGTCTGTCGCTCGCTCGCTGTCTGTCTGTCGCTCGCTCGCTGTCTGTCTGTCGCTCGCTCGCTGTCTGTCTCTCGCTCGCTGTCTGTCTGTCGCTCGCTCGCTGTCTGTCTGTCGCTCGCTCGCTGTCTGTCTGTCTCTCGCTCGCTGTCTGTCTCTCTCTCTCTGTCTCTCGCTCGCTGTCTCTCTCTCTTTCGCTCGCTGTCTGTCTCGCTCGCTGTCTGTCTCGCTCGCTGTCTGTCTCGCTCGCTGTCTGTCTCGCTCGCTCGCTGTCTGTCTCGCTCGCTGTCTGTCTGTCTGTCTCTCACTCGCTGTCTGTCTGTCTCTCGCTCGCTGTCTGTCTGTCTGTCTCTCACTCGCTGTCTGTCTGTCTCTCACTCGCTGTCTGTCTGTCTCTCTCTCGCTGGCTGTCTGTCTGTCTCTCACTCGCTGGCTGTCTGTCTGTCTCTCTCACTCGCTGTCTGTCTGTCTGTCTCTCTCACTCGCTGTCTGTCTGTCTCTCTCGCTCGCTGTCTGTCTCTCTCGCTCGCTGTCTGTCTGTCTCTCTCGCTGTCTGTCTCTCTCGCTGTCTGTCTCTCTCGCTGTCTGTCTCTCTCGCTGTCTGTCTCTCTCGCTGTCTGTCTCTCTCGCTGTCTGTCTCTCTCGCTGTCTGTCTCTCTCGCTGTCTGTCTCTCTCGCTGTCTGTCTCTCTCGCTGTCTGTCTCTCTCGCTGTCTGTCTCTCTCGCTGTCTGTCTCTCTCGCTGTCTGTCTCTCTGCTGTCTGTCTCTCTCTCTGTCTGTCTCTCTCTGCTGTCTGTCTCTCTCGCTGTCTGTCTCTCTCGCTGTCTGTCTCTCTCGCTGTCTGTCTCTCTCGCTGTCTGTCTCTCTCGCTGTCTGTCTCTCTCGCTGTCTGTCTCTCTCGCTGTCTGTCTCTCTCGCTGTCTGTCTCTCTCGCTCTCTGTCTCTCTCGCTGTCTGTCTCTCTCGCTGTCTGTCTCTCTCGCTCTCTGTCTCTCTCGCTCTCTGTCTCTCTCGCTCTCTGTCTCTCTCGCTCTCTGTCTCTCTCGCTCTCTGTCTCTCTCGCTCTCTGTCTCTCTCGCTCTCTGTCTCTCTGTCTCTCTCGCTCGCTGTCTGTCTGTCTCTCTCGCTCGCTGTCTGTCTGTCTCTCTCGCTCGTCTGTCTGTCTGTCTCTCTCGCTCGTCTGTCTGTCTCTGTCTCTCTCGCTCGCTGTCTGTCTGTCTGTCTCTCTCGCTCGCTGTCTGTCTGTCTCTCTCGCTCGCTGTCTGTCTGTCTCTCTCGCTCGCTGTCTGTCTGTCTCTCTCGCTCGCTGTCTGTCTGTCTCGCTCGCTGTCTGTCTGTCTGTCTCTCTCGCTCGCTGTCTGTCTGTCTCTCTCGCTCGCTGTCTGTCTGTCTCGCTCGCTGTCTGTCTGTCTCTATCGCTCGCTGTCTGTCTGTCTCTCTCGCTCGCTGTCTGTCTGTCTCTCTCGCTCGCTGTCTGTCTGTCTCTCTCGCTCGCTGTCTGTCTGTCTCTCTCGCTCGCTGTCTGTCTGTCTCTCTCGCTCGCTGTCTGTCTGACTCGCTCGCTGTCTGTCTGTCTCTCTCGCTCGTCTGTCTGTCTGTCTCTCTCGCTCGCTGTCTGTCTGTCTGTCTCTCTCGCTCGCTGTCTGTCTGTCTCTCTCACTCGCTGTCTGTCTGTCTCTCTCGCTCGCTGTCTGTCTGTCTCTCTCGCTCGTCTGTCTGTTTCTCTCTCTCGCTCGCTGTCTGT